>NC_037681.1:87632196-87717712 GCF_003255815.1 Theropithecus gelada
ATCAACCCAAATGTCCATCAGTGACAGATTGGATTAAGAAAATGTGGCATATATACACCATGGAATACTATGCAGCCATAAAAAAGGATGAGTTTGTGTCCTTTGTAGGGACATGGATGCAGCTGGAATCCATCATTCTTAGCAAACTATCACAAGAACAGAAAACCAAACACCGCATGTTCTCACTCATAGGTGGGAACTGAACAATGAGATCACTTGGACTCGGGAAGGGGAACATCACACACCGGGGCCTATCATGGGGAGGGGGGCGGGGGGAGGGATTGCATTGGGAGTTATACCTGATGTAAATGACGAGTTGATGGGTGCAGCACACCAACAAGGCACAAGTATACATATGTAACAAACCTGCACGTTATGCACATGTACCCTACAACTTACAGTATAATAATAATAAATAAATTTAAAAAAAAAAAATAAAAAAAATAAAATAAAATAAAAAAAAAAAAAAAAAAAAAAAAGTCAGGAAACAGGTGTTGGAGAGGATGTGGAGAAATAGGAATATTTTTACACTGTTGGTGGGACTGTAAACTAGTTCAACTATTGTGGAAGACAGTGTGGCACTTCCTCATAGATCTAGAACTAGAAATACCATTTGACCCAGCCATCCCATTACTGGGTATATACCCAAAGGATTATAAATCGTGCTGTTATAAAGACACATGCACACGTATGTTTATTGCAGTACTATTCACAATAGCAAAGACTTGGAACCAACCCAAATGTCCATCAATAATAGACTGGATTAAGAACATGTGGCACATATACACCATGGAATACTATGCAGACATAAAAAAGGATGATTTCATGTCCTTTGTAGGGACATGGATGCAGCTGGAAACCATCATTCTCAGCAAACTATCGCAAGAACAGGAAACCAAACACTGCATGTTCTCACTCACAGATGGGAATTAAACAATGAGAACTTGGACACAGGGCGAGGAACATCACACACTGGGGCCTGTTGTGGGGTGGGGGGAGGGGTAAGGGATAGCATTGGGAGATATACCTAATGTAAAATGACGAGTTAATGGGTGCAGCACACCAACATGGCACGTGTATACATATGTAACAAAACTGCACTTTGTGCACATGTGCACATATACTTAAACTATAATAAATAAAATAATAATGGGAGAGAAAAGGATGTTTTCAAGCATCTTTAAACTTATTTGGAAACATCATTTTCATATAAAAATCCAACCACCAGTTACAAATCAGCCTTTTCCGAGTTGAAGGAAGTCTGCAGAGATCTAAACTAGTGAAGGGCTTAGTGGAATGTATTGGCTTAGTTGGTATTGAGTTTGATATAAAAAAATAGCATATTTTATGTGAAATAATGCATCTTTTCCCTTTTACCTGTTTTCTTATTAAACCAAATAACCCTTTCTCCCAATTAAAAAAGCAGGAAAGGGAAAAGGAAGAGAGGAAATGAATATTTATTGGGCATCTAAACAGAAAAATATACTTTAATAGGCACTTTTACATGTTAACTCATTTAATTCTAAAAATAGTCTTCTGCATTAGGTACTCATTATTCTTTGAATTCAAAAGAATAAGTTTTCAGAAATTTGTACAACAGATATTCTGAATGTATTTGTGATCATATGTGAAGGGTTAGAAGCAAGTCACACATTTCCCAAAAATATGTTTTGTTTGGCCTGCAATATTGTTTTTAAAATTTTGAGCCAATTTCCAGCTTAAAGAAAAGTCAGAAACTCTGGCAGTGGTGGGCCTACATCCAGAATTGCACCAAGTGGAGTACAGCAAGGACTGCCCTTTCCACAGCCTGTGATACCTACTTTGCAATAGCCACACTCTGGCCTGTTCTGCTTGGTGATATTTTCTCCCATGTCTTTGTCAGTGTTTTGATGGAGATCCATAAATGATGAAAATCTTCTGTGTGGATTGTTACTGAAGAGCTTTGAATGTACTTATTTTTTGACCACATATGTCAATTTTCAGATGAGAGCAAAATTGAATGGGGGGCAGTTGTTTGGAGCATCTTCTGAGGACAGCACTGTCTAATGGAAATCACTTACCTTTTTGTTTCTGCTGCACCTCAATGACACTGGAGCAGATGTTGAAAGCCCCGGCCACCATCTTCCATTCCTCTCTGCCCATCTTCAGCAAATATTTACAAAGCAGTTGGTGTGTGCTCAGCAGTGTGAGAGAGATATAGAGGTGACTGATGAGTACCTGCCCTCAAGGAACATATAGCCTAGAAGAGGATTAAAACATCAGAGGATATAACTGCAATGTGAGAAACTCTATCTATAACAAGAACAAACAAGGGCCCAACATATATAGGAAAGGCTGATTAATGCAGACTTAGGGGATCTGGGTGGGTTTTTATAGCAAAAGTATTATTTAATTAAGTCAGAAGTCTGAGTAGACATTTTTATCATGGTAATATATATGCAATATAAAATTCACCAGTTTTTAAGTGTATAATCAGTGACATTAAATACCTTCAAAATGTTCTACTACCATCACTACCATCCATTGGGTAGACTTTTGATGGGTAAAGAAAGTGGTATTATCAGGTTCAGTCACATGCATTTGTAGAATAACATGAACTAATTTACTCATCTGCTGCCTCAATGCAAAGACGATTTGATATATATTATAAGAAAATGTAGCATACAATAAATCCGATCTATAAAGTTTCATACATAATTAGAGCAAAGAAATGAATGTAAGGCTAGAAGACAAATTTATTCACAGAAATTTTCTATAAATTGGAAACAAATTTGTGCATAAGCTTCATAGCTATAAAAGTGAAGGGAATGCATGATTTTAAAAAAATCCTTTAATGTAAAATTGTTATTTTAGAGGTTTTTTTCTGAAATCATTTGTGATTCTCTCATATATTTGTTGTACCCTATATTTGCACAAACTGGGTTACTTCTGATTTTCTTATTTTAAGGTGGCTGGGGATTTTTAAAAGATATGCTACTTCTTTGAGATATTTCAGAGCTCAGCACCTAAGTAATTTATTTATTTTAAAAGGAACATTTACATTAATTTTATTTAAAATGACATATTTTATAATTTTTATAGTTACAAGGATAACAGTAATAGTAATGGTTGAGAAACGCTTACTATGGGCCAGAAACTGAACTAAATATTTTGCATTTATGATTTAACTTTATCCTCACAACATAGCTATGATGTATGTACTTTTTCCCCCTCTGCAAAGTGAGGCATACAGAAATTAACTCTAATAAAATGATCTTTTGACTTATATTCACATTCATATTTTGCATTGACCAATCTTCCTGTTGTGGGGAGTATGTTAGATAATAGTCCCTGTTCTTCCTACCTCATGAAGGGGTTGGAATAAATATGATACCTTGTATTATTTCATGACATGACCTGTGAAAGTAAAGAACTAGATGGAGTTAAGGCATTCAGTTAAAAAGTGAAATCTGAGGTCCACAAGCAAAGTCATCAGGTAACAGGTAGGAGGGATTGATGACTGGGAGGAGGGAGGAGACAGAGTTCAAACTGACTGTTTTCTTTTATTTTTGACATGGGATCTCACTCTGTCACCCAGGCTGGAGTGCAGTGGTGTGATCTTGGCTCACTGCAGCCTCCACCTCCTGAGCTCAAGTCATCTTCCCACCTTATCTCCCTGAGTATCTGGGACTACAGGCCTGCATCACCATACTCAGCTAAATTTTGTATTTTCTTTAAAGACGGTGTTTTGCTATGTTGCCCAGACTGGTCTTGAACTTCTGGGCTTAGGCAAGTCTCCTGCCTCAGCCTTCCAAAGTGTGGGGATTGTAGGCATGAGCCACTGGGCCCGACCTAACTATTTTTCTTTTTGACTTATGTGGCTGGGTGGACTACAAAGCCAGGCATGAGATAGCAAGTGCATTAGTCTGTTCTCACATTGCTATAAAGAACTACCTGAGACTGGTTGATTTCTAAAAAAAGAGATTTAATTGACTCACAGTTCCACAGGCTGTACAGGAAGCATGGCAGAGGAGGCCTCAGGAAATTTTCAATCATGGTGGAAGGTAAAGGGAAAGCAGGCAGGTCTTACATGGCCAGAGAAGGAGAGAGTGAAGGGGAAGGTGCCACACACCTTTAAACAACTGGATCTCATGAGAACTCACTGACTATCATGAGAACAGCAGGGGGGAAATCTGCCCCCATGATCAAATCACCTCTCACCAGGCCCCTCCTCCAACACTCCAACACTGGGGATTATAAAACAAGATGAGATTTGGGCAAGGACATACATTCAAACCATATCAGTAACAATAACAATACTCTAGAGCAAGGGGTTGGCAAATATATTCTGCAAAGGGCCAGATAGTAAATATTTTAGGTTTTGTGGACCATATGGTCTTTGTCAGAACAACGCAACTCAGTTGTAGAATGAAAGCAGCCATAGACAAAAAAGAAATGAAACCGAGTGTCTGTGTTTCAATAAAACTCTAGAGAACGGTTCACTGGCCCTTTGTAAGAAGGAATCAAGGCTGTATTCACCCACTTCTCTACAGTTTCCTACAGGCCTTTGTAGTCCTCTGGCTTCTTAATCGACATTGACTGGGGTTTCCAGATCATAAAGTCTTTTCAAACATATATCATGTAATTCTCACATTACCCCAGTGAGTGGATTGTTCCCTGGCTTTATGGATGAGAAACTATTATCAGATACTTACAGGCCCCTGCACAAGGCCACTAAGTGACCAAGAAGAAACACTAGTGTGAAGCCATGTGTTCTGACTTTGTAGGCAACTACTCCTGCAATGTGTATCTTTCTATCTGCACAGATCATAACATGAAAAATTAGCCTCATTTTGAATGACTTCGCTGACAGTGCCTATTGATTGCTCATACTCTGGATATGTTGTTTACTTATTCATCCATTAAACCAGTATTTACTGAAAGTCTCTTTCATGCCAAAAATGAAGCTAGATCCTAGTGATATAAAGTCTGTCAAAAACTTATATGAGCCTTTCTCTTAGAGAATAGCAAAGAAGAAACATTACTCAAATAAGACCAAAAATACTACATTATTACTATTGTAGTAAAAACTGCTAAGGAGAAATGTCTGTGAAGGAGAAGTATTCCAAATGTTTGAAGCCTATTATAGGGATATTTGATTCAGTCTATAGAAGTCAAGGAAGGCTCCTCCTAAATAAGGGATAATTAATCAGGAAGTAAAAGGAGAAGAAGGATTTAACAGGGCAACAACAATTGAGGGTATAAGAGTTAGCTTTCCAGACTGAGGAGCCTGCATGTGTAAAAGCACTATGGCAGGAGGGATCCAGACCACGGTCATGTTATGGTTCTGACTGTCATCTTGGAGACCTCCCTGAGAGTACCTCTTTACTATTAAAAACAAAGTGTAGTCATTAAAATGTTTAAATAGAGGAACAATATGATCCTATTTTCATTTTGAGAAGATTGTTTTACTGCAATAGGAAGAGTGGCTTGGACATAAATGGCTTGGTCTCATGGTTATGAGGCCCCACTAGGAGTTATGGTGGCAATCACAGTGGATATGGAAGTGGATAGATGCAAGAGAGAGCTGGGAGGTAAAATCAGTAGGGTCAGTGGTGAACTGAGTGAAGGAGTTGAACTAGTGGAGATACTAAGAATGTCCCCTGGTTTTCCAAACATGGAAGGCTAGTGGCTCACTCACTGAACTGGAAGCACTCATCTGGGATCTTTTAAGTGCAAGTATGAACCGTGTGATTAGCCTTTCACATTTTGAGTTTGACACGCCTTTGACACATCAAGTGAAGCCATCAAATAACACTTATATGTCTTGACTGTTCAAAGGAATAATCTAGAATGAAAATTTGTGAGGGATGCCTGGTAGTTGAAATCAGCCGAGGTGTATCCATCTTCTCTTCACATATGCTTCAATTTTGTTAAGTGAGGAGAAAATATTTCTTATAATCTAATAAAATAAAATCAGTAAGTGATTAAACCAACTCAATGGGGTGGAAACAAAGACTGTCCATCACAAGGGACTTTCTCACGCATACAGTGCAAAAAATATACTTTTAGGTTTGAGAACAAAACTATACTTTCTTAGTTAAGTGGAGATAAATTTATCCCAAGTCACATTTGGAATTCAGGAAAAACTATTAGTAATCACCTAGAGCATGCTGCAAGTCTTTTAGACTGTTGTAGCTGAGAACCAGGGTGAAAGTTTTGAAATCTGCATTGTGTAGAAAGGGCTTGTTGTTTGTTTATTGTGCATCTTTCTCTCTTTATGCCTCCTCTTTGCCTGAAGCTACCATCAGGAATGAGACGTTGCAGTTGCCATTTTCTGGTGAAGTATGTAAAAATAAACATGAGCTAAATGCACATTTATGTGACGTTTAAAAGAGAGGCACTGCAACTCTACATCTGATTTTACTTCTTCCTTCTTTGCTTTCTTTCCTCGTGGTTTTTGTCTACGGTTTCTGCTGCAGCCATGGGTGACTGCTGTGTGGAATCATTAAAAAAATGGAGTCAGCTAAAAGGGACAACTGGAAAATAATAAATAAACACTGCTACCCGGAGGCACAGATATTAGTTCTAACTCTTCTACAAACTGTGATCTTGAAAAAAAAAGACTTAATTATTTAATTTCTCTATAAAATGCGAAAGGAAGTTGGTTAAAATATTCCCTAGAATCACATATCTCAGAATGAGACACTTAAACCAACCACCCCCTACCGGTGTACCTGGCATCAGAAGGATGCTGGAATGGGGGCTACCCACATTCTTAGAACAGTACCTGGCAGATAGTGGGTCCTCAGTAAATATTTGATAAATGGATGGATGAGTAACAAGTAATCATTGGTCTCTTTGACGTTCTCCTAGGTCAAAGAACTCATTCAATTTTTCTTTCTTCTTTCATTTCCTTTTAAGACACCTCTCATCACATCTTCCTTGTATTAAAGTTCACTCAAAGTGTGTCCAATAAATGTTTGCTGAATTTCTGTTTAGAAGATATCTGAAATCTTTTTCTAGAATTCCTACCAGTTATTACTAAAGGACCTATAAACTCTAGTGGTAGGCTCTGCCAAGGTACTTTAAAAATAAAATCTTCCTGTAGGAATTTCCAGTTTTAAAAAATCTTACAGAATTCTAACAACATGAGCAGCCCACCTCTCACCCTGGAGACTTTGTCTTCTCTTTCTCCTACATACATTTCTTACTATAGTCACTGCCTACCTTATCCCAGAGTCCTTGGTTAGTAGCATCCATGTAGCAATTCACTCCTCCTCACATTATCCAGGAAGCTTGCTAAACTCTTCTGTGGGGAATCAGTGGCCCTGACTGGGGATTAGGAATCCATACAAATGAATTCAATGCAGTCGTTCGCCGTCCAGCAGTGGGAACAGACCCTAAATAGTCACAGAGTGATGGGAGATGCTATACCAAGTGCTACGCTGCTAAGAAGAGTGGGGTACTGACTGCCCAGGGAAGCAGTGAAGACAACTCAGAGAAAGGACGTTGGAATGGAGCATGGAAGGATGAGTGGTAGTGGGTCAAGAAAGGAGATGAGGGGAGGGCACCTTGAGTAGAGGGTTGACAGTGGCATGTAAGAGCAAGTATATTCTAGTAATAGGGAGAAGGCAAGTATTGTTGAAATCTGGTTTCCCCAGACCACCTCCCCAGGGTAGCAAAGCAATGTCTTCATGCTGAGCTCTGGTTTCCCAAGTTCCTGCTCTAATGCCACCATCTGTACCCAGTTCTTCTGGCAAGATGCTTTAGGCTACCCTTCATGCTGGGCATAACAGGTGTTACCAGTGGTGCCTATGCCTAAGGTAAAGCTGACAAATATCCCTGTGCATGAGAAAAATGGGAATCATATCTGCTTGGTATAATGAATGACATTTCTTGAGGGAAGAGGCTTTTTCTTCACACATTTGTGAATTCTCAAGAGATGGCATACAATCACACATTACGGGGAACTCCAAACTCCGTTAACCTTCTGTCATGTCAGGGCTTATAGGACGTTTTATCTATATTTAACTTATATCATTGAAATTGTCTAAAACTGAACAGGAAAGAAGTTTCTTTTGGAGGCTCCTTATATGGATTTATTTGATTTGGGGAGAGCATATTGGTTTTTTTCATTCAGTAGAGTTACATCTTAAAGTGTAAAAGTAACATTCCAAATTTGGGGGCGCTTATCTTCATAATTGTATGCACTACTTCTTTTTATTTTTTCAAATGGACACTCTTTAATTTTTACTGGATTACAAACTTTGATAATTACTGAATTTTAATTTTCATGTAAAACACCATTGCCACCCCACTTTTCCCCTGCTTTATTTTTTTCTTTCTAGAATAAAAATTATAATTTTTTAGCACTCTGTCACTTTAGCCACACAGCCCAGATTTGCAGCTTGACCTTGAAAACACTATAGAGTGACATCAATTTCTGGGTCAAGTTACCATAAGGACAGTTTTAGTGCTGGGCAAAACGGGTGTACATCAGCTCACAAGTGTCTCATGCACACTGTCTCTGTTTTAGTTACCTTGGGTTCATACCATTACATTTCCCTTGATTTGTGAATCTGAATTTAAACCAGCCTCATCTTAAGCGAATCTTTCAGCTTCCCTTGGGGAAGACTTCAGCTTGGGTTGAACTGAGCCTTTTCCTTCCCAAGGAGACTTGACGACTGAAAGTAATGTTCTTTCTGCATTGATGAATTTGTTAGGATAGTTGCCATGTATTTAAACACTGTAATAAAAAGCCTGGAGCATTTCCAATCTATTGAGTCCCTCCAGTTCTTTGTGCCACTGTGCCCCTGAGATTTATCATTTGGTTCTTTAGAAGTAACCTGGACTGGTAATTCTCAAGTAAATACCTAGTGCAATGGCTGGTGCTAATGGGCTGCAGAAGAATCTGCTGGGAGCTTGGCAAAAGTAGAGCTTCTTGGACTTTACACAAAGCAAATCTGATTCAGTAAATTTATGCCGAGACCCAGAAATATGTGTTTTTAGAAATCTCCAGGGCTTTCTGGAGTCAAGTTCAGTTGCCAGAATTTTCTGAAGTTCTTCTACTGTTATCAAAGAGGAAAATTATGTCCTGAAGGTAAATGAATCACAAACTCTTTCAAACCATGAGATGCTTTAGTTTTTGTTCGTATGAGAATCATAATGTGTCTCAAATTGTGATTTGCAATTAATTTCTAGTTTTATTGCATGGTATTAAAAAACAAAGCATAAATAATTATTACTTTGAAGAACTTCTTGAGATTTTCTTTGTGACTAGAATGTGAATTTTTTTTTTTTGTAAATGTACCATTGGCACTTGATAACTAAAAGTTAGACTCAAAGGTTTAAAAAAGTGATGAGATTATTCAAGTCAGTTTATTATTTTACTCTGAGTACTTGGTTTGTGAAAAATTGAGAAAAGTGTGTTAAAATTTCAGTGTCACTTCTGATTTTCTCTGGTTGAACTTGGATTTCCGTTATTTATGTAAGTATATTAATACCATCATTGAAATTTCACTTGTAATGTGTCAAAAATATTTAATCTTTTAAAGATTATATGTCCTATCAACATAAAATGGTATGCCATTTAATATGTTTTTTCTCAAATGCAACTTTATTTTACATTGGTGTTTCCACCTCTGTATTCTTTTAGTTTGCATTTGGTTGCTTATTTTAACCCATCACATACTTCAAAACTTTTACTATCATTTGTTTTGGCCACGTTTACTACATTGAGAACTAGCTCTGAGGTTACACTACGTCTTGGATCCTGATTCTAATACTTACTTGCTATGTGATTGTGGGCAAGTTTCTCAATATCTATAAGCAGTGCAATGAGTTTAGGTAAGACCTTCACACATGATACTCAATACGTATTAGCCATTATATGATAATGGCAATAATAGTAGTAGTCATGGTAGTTGCGTAAAAGTAAGAGTAGAAGTAATATCATCCACTATTTCATTGTATGCTATTTTAGTATCCTCTCTTCTTCTATTTTTTAAATGTCTTTTACTGTGCTTATTTGTCCCTTAAGTTTTCTCTAGAGATTTGAAATCTATTTATGCTATTAATGATTTACATATAATAATTTAAATTTTATATATTTAAAGTCTGACTTAGCTCCATGTTTTCACCGTCAAAAATGAAAGGTCGATATTGAGCTTTCTTTTGAGATATCTAAAAATAAATTGATTTTATATTCTTTAATTTCCTGCCTAATTTACAAGTTTTCTTTTTAAATAATCTTAGATCTAAATGGTTGCTCATTTTTTATATTACACGTATTCTTTATAAAAATTATTTTGACATTTATATTGGCTTATAACCATAATAACATTTATTTAAACATTATTTATCTTAAATACTCACTACTTTTTTTTTTCACATTTTCCTTTCCAGATACTTTATACTTTCACCAGTGGGTTTCAGCCAATCATTAAGTAATGTTTTTACATTTGGATATATGGTTGGAATATGTTTTCTTACATGTTTCTGTTAGTATTGCACATAAATGATTGGCTGGATTTAGAATTTCTAGGTTATAGTCTTTCCTGTAAGTAGATGTAATTCAATTATCTTTTGGCATTTAGTATTTCAAAGGGAAAATCTGATGATAATTTTATATACATATGTGTGTGATATTTACATGTTTATTATAGTTCATATGTTTATATAATACACATATATGGGTAAGCATTATCTATCTATCTGTCTGTCTATCATCTATATAATCTTTTCTTTGAAGATAGCAACAGTAATGGGATATTTTATCTTCAAAAATCAACAGTTTTGGTCAGCGATTGCTAACTGGGGGATTGCTTTTCATTAATTTTACCTAATATTTGATGAATCTTATTGAAATAATTTTTTAATTTTTTTCCTAAATCAAGAAAGTTTTCTATTAATTCATTGTCTATTGCTTTTCCTTCTTTTACTATTTTACCTCTTGTAGAATCCTTAGGGAGTTCTTATATCTGCCCTCAGTCACATATCTTTTATTTCATCATGTAAATATACTAATGTTTTCTCGGAGTTTGGGAAGAATTCCCCCTCTTACCTTCCAATTCTCTTACTCAGCTTTTGGTAGTATTTAATATGTTGATCACATAATCTGATGTGTTTTAAATTTATGAATCATAATTTTCATCTCCAATGAAACATTCCAGATAGTAAAATTTTCCTTTTGCATAATTGCCTGCTCTTGAGATATAAAGCAACATCCTCACAAGTCTTATTAAGAATAGCAGTTAGTGCCTTTTTAAACTTGATGGTTTCACAGTGAGTAAATGACAAAGCTACATTTCTGATCCCAAACCCTGAATTCTTAATCCCTATGTTTTACAGTCCCTTATTTTAATTCCTGTAAGTATAAGATTCTCTCTTTACTTTAAATTTTTTTTTTTAAAAGGGCACATCATGTCCAGATGCTCATAGCTTCATTACATTTGACTGGTTAATGGTGAGCCTTTTTTTACATCTGAAAACTAGGCTCTTTTCCAGTTTAAAAAGGTGTCCTATTACAGCTTGATTATTTCTCTGGTGTATTTGTCCATTTCCTTCTAAAAAAAAATAGCAATTGCCCCATTGCCTTTGCTCAGAATTCTGGGAGCACTTTCTTGGTTAACATCCATCAGTTGATAAGCTTTTCTGTGGCATGGACCTTGCTGATTGAGGAATTTCATTTTCATAAAGTTAATCACAGGAAATGAAAGTCACCCTACCTGGAAAGAGTGCTGTGCTGGAAGGAAACGTATCACCTTTCTGTGGCCAGTAGATGGGTGCTAATGAGGCCCTCACCTCTCTGTAAGCCTTGGTGGTCTCCTTTCAAAATGGGAACAATAATAATTGCCACATCTGCCCACAAGATCAAGGGAAATAAGGCATGGGATAGTGCTGCAGAAATTGACAAGTACATTTTAAACACTCAGAAATTTAAAAAGTTATTTTTATTGCCAGATTCAGGACAGTGATCAATGCATATAAAATATCATTGCTGAAAACAAACTAGTCTGAAACAAGAAGTCCAGGACCATCATGTTACAAATGAGAAAGCTAGGGTCTAAAGAATATAAGTGACTTGCTCACGGTTCCCAGTTTGTAATAGATAGGGAGTAAAACCCTGCAACTCTCCAGCAAAGAGATCTGTGTTATTTTTATTTGCGCTTGAGACACATTTTTCACCCAGGAACAGTGTGGTAAAAGCCAGGTCACTTGCTGTAAAAGCTCTTTGAGATCTCTCTGAGACCTTTTTTCATATGTAGATGTCTTAGAGAGTTAATCTGGGGTGTAGGTGGTGAGCCAGCTTGGCTGGATGCTACAGGCCACTTCCCTGGTTACTTCATGGTGATTTTTGAAATGGTTCTTCCTGCCGAGTGATAAGAACAGCTTCCCCAGGGAAAGTACAGGTTTCACAGATGAGTGAGTTCTCTAACTTTTTTTCTGGGATACTCCTGTTAGAGCAAAACTTGAAGTAAAGAAACTAAGAAAAGCAAAATCTTACTCTGTGGAAGAGATAATCAAAAACATTATTTCGGTAATATTCTAAGATATCCTAAATATTATAACTAGCATTGTAACTAACATGATAGATTCATATGCAACACAAGGGAAGGATGATAAACTACAGCAAGCTCCCACATAAAAACCCACCTTTTTTTCTTGTCCAAACCCCCAGATGTGTACCAAGTGATCAGTGTTTCCATTAAAAGTTCAAAAGATGGAATCCAGATGTTTCTTTCAGCTTCATGCCCTTTGACCTCTCATGCATTTACTTGCTCTTGGAGTTTTGGTCACATGACTCTCTGAACTTTATGTTCTACCTAAATAGCTCTGAAATTTACTCCATGATAATGGAGCATAGAGTTGTTTGGGCTGGGGATCAATTTCATGTCTATGAAGTGCTGCTGAAACTTTAAAGTTTTTTTCTTTCAATTTTTTTTTTCCAAAGACTGTCTGTGTTTAAGTCATGTTATCACTATTCTATCTGGAATTTTAAGTGATGAACATTTCAAGTGCCAAATGTTTGACCCACTTTGGCAATAAAGGGTTGCAATGGATGAAGGTACTAGTAGAATATAAATTATCTTTCTTAGTATTGCAAATAGAGCATTCATAGACATATCACTGTGATGAGGTGGACAAAATGTTCTAAGAAACAAATTGCTTTAAAACGTATTTCTTGGCTTTCAATAACCAATCAAAAAACCATCTACACTTACACAACATAGCAACAAAAATTGCTTTGAAGAAGATAAACAGCTCTCCACCCTGGACACAAATGTGTTAGTTCCTAGCCATAGGATGGTAATAGGATCCTTTGAAAATTTAAAACAAAAGCATGTGGAAAATTACATATTTACGGTGGCAACTATTCCATGTGATGTGGAAAGTCAGTTGTAATATTTAATGATAACTGAAGAATGCAGCATGTGAACTTATTTTTTCTCTAGCTCTATGAGCAGTTCCCAAATTGAGTAGAAGTAGTAGTTATAAATTTAGATTCCTGCTGTGGAAAGTAACAGTAAAGCCATGTTCATTTTTAACATTTTTCAAAGGTCCTTAGAAATGCCATTTTTCATACCATAAATCTGTGGTAGTTGAATGTTGGGTTGCTTCCTTAAAGGAATGTTGAGAGTACGGTTGCAGTTTGCTGTGGTCAAGCTTGGTGGAAAGAAAGTGTCGCTAATGGGGACCCAAAAGTATTCTTAGAGTATCTAACCAATGTTGTTTTTGACAAAATCATATTGCTACAACTGAGGAAGATTAGAGAAAAAAAAAAATCAATTATCTGAGACTAAAATGATTCTTACCAATTATATTTGGGAGGTTTTCACCCTTTAATATTTTGTTCCTGGAAAGGCCTATTCTGGAAAAAGAGAGATGCTGGCTTATCCATGTAGGACAGATCCAACTAGGGAAAGCAAAATAGCATCTCAACATTATTCCTCTCTGAAAATCTAACTTATTCGCTAAGTCTTCTGATACACTGTTTATTTGGATAGGATTCAACTGGCTCCCTGGTTCCCATGCCCACTGGGAGGCAAGTTAGTCCACAGAGTAGGAAAACTGACCTCCTATTTGTTTTCTGGGGCTAGGAGGATGACTTTGTCACTTGAAAAATGAATTATTTCCTTACATTTCCTATCACCTCTGTTATAGGTGATGAATGTAAATTACAAAGTAAAAAATATTTAGCTATAGTCTTTACAGCTATAAAAACAGTTTTTATAGCACTTTTTTTTTTTTTTTTTTACTTTTAGTATAATAATTAGGTAAGGTATATTGCTACTCAATTTACCCACATTTCATTTCATCTGGCTCTGTGACTTGCATTTATTTCAATGGCATTAACTAATACAGATGGAGTAATATAACAAAATTGACAATTGGCCGAAAAATCAATTTCAAGTAAGAGTATTTCTATAGCTAGTGTTCTACTAGCCAGGTAGTAAAATAAGGCAATTATTTGGCAATTTAGGTACAAGTAGAATTATATTTGTTAAAGAATGGGAATCAAAATGATATGCATAATGCATAATTTGCTGCATATTTTATTCATTCATTTACTTAATCATTCATTTATTTGACAAATATTTATTAAGTGCCAAAGGATAAAACATCGTTCTTTGTCTTACAGAGCATCTAATGGTTAGGATGACTGGATACACATGTAAGTCATCATCTTTACATGCTTATTGTCACTTGGATCTGGCAGGTTGACTATTGAATAGTCCCTGACTGGCACTAGTAAAATTGCTAAACTGCTGTATTTCAAGTTACTTCTATTTTGCAACACTTTAATGGAATTATATAACTGTCACATCAGGAAAAACAGAAATTATTTGAAAATGACTCAAACATAGTAAAAGTAGACTGATCCATAAATTTATTAATAATTAAATTAGACATTTATACCTTCACATGTTTCTTAAAGTAGCAATTCTAATTTTAATACCAAGTCTGCCTCCTGAAGGACTTTATACATTTTCTCAAGAGCCATGTGTGGGCTTGGTCAGTGCTTTCAGTTTTATTCTTGTGTCTTCTTTTCCCTCTTCTGTCAGACCCCGACTTGCTGTCTTAGGCCCTAACATCCTCATTAATATGGATATCTTTGTTAATGGTGCTGCTGTTGGTAGAGTAACTGATCGGTTGAGATGGAGTGGCAGTTTCCATTCAACTTTATTTCACTTATTCTGCTTTGAATGAAAACTCGGGCCACTTGGAACAATTCTGGTCACTGTCTAATAATAAAGAGTCCTTGGGTCACTTCAATTCATTACGTCACAGAACCAAGTCACAAAGTAATTAAATGATCCAATTACATCAGAACTCCAAAGCCTGACTTACCTTTAAGTTGCCTCTCAACTCTAGCTTGTACCTGCTTAAGGCTGAGGCCCTGCAACAGTGAGTGTGTGGGAAGCATTTGTCTTTCTATGTACTCCGTCTCAGCTTACACAGACAAATTCCCCCACCCTCCACCTGTGGCTTTTCTCCTACCCGGAGGTTGAAGGTAGGAGTGACAGAGAGTGGGGAGAGGTAAAGGGATAGAAAAATGCCACTTTGCTGAGAAGTATCATGCTCTCTGGATCTGGAGTACTGTTAAACTCATTCTTTCCCTGTGGGCACCTATTTGTCATATTAAGAGATTCCTGGCTAGAGCTTTTTCTCCTAAAGTTCTCTTAACTATGGTGGATGAAACTGTATTCCAGGTGATCACTGAAACTTCTTGAGAAGAAAATTGCTCAACTGCTGTATTTCAGGTTACTTCTATTTTGCAACACATTAATGGAATTATATAATTGTCACATCAGGAAAAACAAATTATTTGAAATGGACTCAAACATAGTAAAAGTAGACTGATCCATAAATTTATTAATAATTAAATTAGATGTTTATATCTTCACATGTTTCTTAAAGTAGCAACTCTACTTTTAATACCAAGACTGCCTCCCAAAGGACTTTATTTGCCCGTTGTGGGACACCTGTACCTTGTGGGTGCTGAGTGTCTCATTGCTTCAGGAGATCGTATTGGGCAGAACCCAATGCAATGCCACCCTGGTCTTCTCTTCCACACCTCCCTCGTGTGATTCATGGAAAACATGCTTGCATCTCTTGTCTTGCCAACTCAAAGTGCAGGGCAGTCTCTCCCCCACCACCTTTCACAACCTATGCAGGCAGCCAGCCTTCTCCAGATCCCATGAGAGGTGCTGGCATTCCTGGGATCGCAAAGGGCCCTCTCAATGCCTGAGGCTACAGGCAGACCCAAATTCACCATCCCAAGAGTCAGGCGTTAGTCAGGGACCCAGCTCAAGTGCTAAGTAGTTTCCTGAAACTCTGCCTACTTGGTTTATGTGAAAACAAACACCCTCTTCCACTCACCCACAGGAAGGGAAGATGAAATGACAACACTGGAAACTCTCAAAAAAAAAAAATTCCTCCCTACTCTTCTTGAAAAAAATCCTCTTTCCTCTGCAATCTCTTTTATCTCCTGCATCTGGTTGAGTGGTCAAAGAGTTCTGAAACAGTTTCTGAGATCATTCTTTTTATCAGTCTTTATAAGCACGGTGCGTGGGGGTCCATCTCCTACCCCTTTGTGCATCATATCTATCAGATTAGGGTCTCGGTGAAGATTGGGACAGGGAGAGTCCCAGGCCAACTTTCATTTGCGGTAGTATTTGGAATATGAGAAATGAGTGATTTAATTTTTCTAATATATATGAGGGACTGCCCTTTCTGAATAAAGTAAATCTCCTACTGATATGGTCCTGTCCCTTGAAAGTCTACCTCACATCTAGTCCATTCCTCTATCTCAGATAGGTAGAGACAATTTATTGCACTTTATAAACCACAGAATTTGAGGTACATGGCTTCTAGGTATGGCCCAAAAGCACACTGATGCCTTGGGAAATCCAGATTCTCTGTGTCTAGTATGTTCCATAGGCTACCTCAGAGATTCTCCTGAGTTTAGCAGATTATTTGCCAATAAATAATCAAAATGCTGTTAAGTGTTGAGAGAAAGGGAATGAATTCCAGGCTGAAGTGACCATAGAAGGCTCTCCTCAGATGGGGCTACTTCTTTTTAGCCATTCTTATAGCTCCAGATAATGAGTTGCAACCAATTAGCAACCCTCCTAGAATGATTGACTTTAGAATCGATGAAAGCTTCAGGCCTAAAATCAGCCCAATGCTTAAATTCTTATAAAGAAAAGAAAATATAGCTTGGATTTTAAATTTTACACTGTCCTGAACTTTAAAAGAGTACTTTAAACACAAGTCACAAGGGCTGACCAGGGCAATTCCAAAAAACTTTCTCAAGGGGTGTTGATGCTTGCAAAAGATCAAATCACTTGTTGATTTCATCAATTGTATAAACTATTTTAACATTGCACAAATACTTTTTGTTAAGACTAGCAATGGACATCTCAGGCCTTGCTGCCTTTCCTACATGAAGCAGCGTAAATTAATTGGTCCCAGCTTGTACTTCTGTTGTCGAATCAACACAGTCTGGCCACCTTTTGTGAAATGCCAACTAACGGATCAAAGCCTCTGGAGAATGACCCCTATTTTCCCCCAAATATGTGTGGTTTTCTGGAAATCCATATCTCTCGCCTCTTTAAATGTCTGTGGGTTATTGCGAGAAGACAGTTCCCATCATTTTTACTTAGGCCCATCTTGTTCCTAATTTGCAGCCTGTAAGCTATCTGAGTGTTCCACGCCCATGAAAGTCATGTTTTAGTGGGTTGTCCATGTTTCTGCCCAGTGACATGCATTCTAATTCTGGCTGACCCATCTCTGTTTCTAGTTCCATCTGAAGCAAGCCTAGGTTAGTTCTTTGTACCTGCCTTAACCTTCCTTACTATACAGGTGACCATGCAGACCATCTGCTTCCTAGGAGAAGATGCTAGGAAAGAAAGCACCAGTCAGATATCTCAGCCATATAGGGGCTGAGTAAATATTGATTATTAATATTAACATTAGATTAATATTATATTGTGAATGTACATAATATTTATGCTTTTAGCCATTTATAAGTATACAATTCAGTGGCATTAAGTACAATTACAATGCGCTAGAACCATCACCACTATCAACACCCAACACTTTTTCATCATCCCCAACAGAAACTCTGTACCACTAAATAGTAACTCCCCTTTACCCACTTTCTTTAATAACAATGAAAGATACCTAGATGGGAGAGGAGACTGTTGAGTCAGGGTCCTCTTAGCACTGCTTAGAAATTCCCATGGTGGACAACTGATGGGAGAGGAAAAAAAATAGATGAAAAATCCAAATGCTGTCTCATGTTGTATATATAAGGAAAAGCTGGGGAATTGTGTCTTTCTGTTGATTGAAGCCATTTTCAAGATTTCAGTGTTTTGGTTAGCTTTTATTTTCTTTCTTCATATTCAAGCAAATTAAATATGAGCAAAAACTGGAGGGAGACACCACTATGGCCCTGACATGGAGGAGAAAGGAGATGTTCTTGACTACCTAACATATACCTTGCTTTCAAGACGAGCTGCAAAATAGGTTACTTGGGCAGGCACTGCACTCCAAAGAGCTTGGCTCAGGGCAACTGGACCAGATGACAAGTTGATAAAGACCAGGGCTGGCCTCCACCCCTGTCTCTGCCTCTCAGGAATGACCCTCCCACCAGCACTGCTGTGCAAAAGGACAATCCATTTTAACAGGCTGAGTAGCTCCAGGGGCTCAACAAAAGCAAATCAGCTCCATGTCCCACAGTAAATCGTCTCTAGCTGAGTGATGTCTGGTTCCTTTCTGGAAAGAATGCTCTTCACTGAGTTGTAGTTTGCCAAGGGTCAAATATGACAGAAATGAAGTGTTGCTAATAGTGATTGAAAAGGATTCCTACTGTTTGTGGTCAGTGCTGGGTAGTAGAAAGGCCAAATTTGTGGGCCAGAAATCAGCAGGAGACAGTAAACTTTCCCCGAGACTTACTAAACTTTTAGTCACCTCTGCTCCCCCAGCCATTCTGTCAGCCCTGTTTGGGGGAAACTGATATTATAATTGCTAATCTCAGCAAGGGCCTAACGTGCAACCTGAAGCTTTTTTCAACCTTTGGTGCAATTAGGGCGGAGGGCAAGGCTCACAGACACTGGTGGGCTCTGCCCCCCTCCTCCCAAATTGACCCACTTGGGTTTCCTCCACACCCTGACATCCTCTAGACAGGTAACTGAGCAGTGCTGGCTCTTAGCTTTCAGGGAGAGAAACCTATTCCTGCTCAAACTGGCTGGGAGCTATTAAAGGTTTAAATGTCACCTCAAAAGAACTCTTTGCTAACCTTTAAGTGGTGGCGTCTCCAGGGCTGTTTGGGGCAGGATTTGCCCCCTCCCAGGGAGTCTGGAGAGCTGAGAACATTTGTGTATGCATTTCCTCCACCCCTCCTTTTCTTTTTCTCCTTTCAGGGAGTTATCACTGTACCTTCAAAGGGGGAATTTGTGGGACAACTGGCACCTGCTGGACTGGGCTTCCCAATGAAGGCTCTCTTGGCTGAGTGTATAATTTCATTTAATCCTAAATAGCCCCTTTTACCTACTGTCGACAAATTCCCTTTAATCCTAACCACCACTTACGAGAATATTTACCATCAAAAGGAGACAAATCGCTATTTAAATGTGGATTTACTCAAGTCTGAAACTATGACAGTGACATACAGTAAAATGATAATATGTAAATAACAACTGGAGACAGATTTATCTTCTGAGAAAGCTGGGCAGAGCAGTGGATTAAAGTCATATGTGATCTACTTTGAGTGGACTCAATTCAGACCCAGCGTTCAGTTATGACCAACAACGCCATTCATTCTGCTTACTTCAATTCATTTGGCCCTAGTTCTCAATGACCCTCTGTTACCACGCATACACCTCCGATAAGTAGGCCTTGATGTTTACAGCACTTTGGAGAAGAATAAATGCAAACCACACATTATTTATGGGTGTGCACTCTTAGTTTAAGAGGGATTTGTCAGGAGTGTGAATACAGGTAGAATAAGTAGATGTATGTTAGTGCAGACAGCCTGGTTTCCAGAAGCTAACTAAAAAGAAAGGAGCTAAATAAAATACCACCCCAAGACAACAGCTTTCAATTATTGCCCATGATCCCGAATTCCTCCCAATGAGTTGAAAGGAAATCTATACCAGATGGCATTTTCCTGAATCAGCCAAGTGCACCAGTCATTCTCGCCTCTTAGTGATGGGCAGCAGTGCCAAGGAAGAGCCGGCCTTTCATTTTCTCCCTCTGCTTGCCAGTCACAGAAAGCAACTTTGCTTTCTAGGGATGAGTTTCCTAATCGCATGGAAATGTAATTAGAACAGATAGAAATGGAGGGCCTTTTTTTTTCCTAAAAAAGCAGATATCAAGCAAATTGTGCCCTGTGTTCTTTGGCAATGGTGGTCTAATGAGCCTAAGCCAGAACTGGGAAAATATGGAACACACATTATGTCACTTATTTACATGGTGGTAATCTTCTCAATTGAGAGTAGCTCAAAACATGTAAAGTCACTCACAACTCTTAAATGTATGGAAGGTGAGGCATAAAAATCACTGCATTGTAACACAGCATTAGAATACATTTTATTGAGCTCACTCATATATTACAAGGGAGAGCTGGCCTATGTTAATCACAGTCTCCCTTAAATTATCTTGCCCCAAGACACCAAGTCTGAGAATGAAGACAAATATGTTCCATTGAAAAAGCCAGAATAGATCTGACACCTCTAACTTGAAAAGTACAATACCCGATATTGGAGTGTTTGTAGGTTTTTTTAAGAAAATTGTTCCCTATATAATACCCTTAGGGTTGGATCCAGTGTATTCTTCATTCACAATTTAATATGGGGAAGTTAAAAAAAAAAACAGGGGTCCTACATGTACTTCCTTCTGCCAAGGAAAATACATTCATGAGAAAGAAACAATATCCAGTTAATTTATTCAGCTAATTACTTTTTTAATGTATTTTCTTACCATATAGTGTAATTTTATTAGTGGATAAATTATTTCATTGTGTTGTTTACTATCTTGGCAACTAAAGTTGATCCTATTTTAAGTATGTGAAGATCTGGAACACTTGTTGGTAAATAAAGGGCAGAACTTTTTTTTTTCCTCAAAGATTCATCACTGATTTGGAGAAGAAGCAGGAAAGGATGGGGATGAGGAAGAAGACAGCAGTAATAAAATGTGATTGACTATGAATGACAGATTTGTTTCCAAGCTATGAAACTCTTCCTCAACATGTTATGTAAAGGTCACTTTGGTCAGATCCAATACCTTGGTGATTCAAATGTACAGCTGTTTGTTTAACAGAAAGTAGAAGAAAACACCAATTCAATCTAGGAAGAAACTTGACTGACAGAATAGGCTAAATGTGCATGGTCCAAGAAAGATTTTTCTGTTTAACTAAATATAGGTATCCAACAGTTGATAGTTGAGGTAGCCAAGGGCCTCCAGATGGTTACAAAAAGATAATCTATCAATGTTAACTCAGGGCCTGAGTGTCTTGAAATAATGGGCTTTGGGTCTTGTTCTTGTATGATAGCCTCTAGAAAGCATAGACATCTCACTTTATTACTTGAGGGTCCTTTTTTTTAAAATGAATCAAGTGTAACTTCAATTGCATTGTGATAACTTAGTTCACTTCTGAACTTGACAATGTATTCATCAACAAACGAAGGACAGAATCTTAGAAGGATGCATATTTGCTGCTAATGTCCACTTAACCAACAACCATGCATGCTTTGATGACCTTCAAAATGGTTGACACTTGAAGAAAATGGATCTTGCATTGAAATATATTAAGAAAAAGTTTTAAAACCCATGCCATCTGTGGGTTTGAACTGGGTATAATATCAATTTTTCTCCCATGCCATCTGTGGGTTTGAACTGGGTATAATATCAATTTTTCTCCCATGCCATCTGTGGGTTTCAACTGGGTATAATATTAATTTTTGTCAGAACAGTTTCCATGCATCTTCTGGACTCCAAGTTCAGGGAACAAAATGGTATTAATGATACCATGAAAGTAAAATGAGCATCTTGAAGTTCAAGCTTCTCCCCTAATAAAGTAGCAGAGGGGATCTCTTCCCTCAGTTGCCACTGAGAATCAACAACAACTGACGGCCTGAAGTTAACAAGCTAATATTTCATCCATGGATACCAGAGTGTTAATGGCTAAATGTGCCAGTGGAGGAAAGGAGCACATATGCAGCTATTTGCCCAACACAACTTCTGCTGTCATGGCCTATTAAAACCAGTTTACATGTGCATGTCGAATTTGATGAATATGTATGTGACCCTTTTCAGAGCCATCACTCATTGGGCTATGGCCCCATGGCAGGAAAAACAGCACCTCTCATTAAACACAGCATGAGTTACAGGCATGTTATGTTAATATTTCTTCAGAACTTTAGGGGGTTTTCTTCTTGTTCTAATAAATCGTGTGAAGAAAATAATTTAAAAGTATAATTGATTTAAATTAAAACCTTTTTCTCATTTTCTTCTTAACTATTTGATTTGGTGTGTGGGTTCTGGAAAGCTCTTTCCTCAGGAAGTTGTTGGACATGTTTATGAATTGTATTTTGTATCACTCATTTGGGACTCCCAAGGTAGGCCCCCTCCTCAGTGGGAAGTTTAGCAAGGCTAAACAGGAGACCTTTCTGTATAGAACTTGAAAATTCAGGAAAGACAGGGCTCCTTTGGGCCATGAATGAATCATCTGTTAACTCACAGTTCTTATCAGTGGATCTGGCACACAGTAGGTTTTCAACAAATGATAGCTACTCTGATCACTTTTACTATTGTTATTTAAGCTAGAGTTAAAACAATCTTTGTGCTAGGGAAGATAAGAGGCTTTCTGAACGTGCTTTTCAAAAAAGCTAGGGAAAAAAATCAGAATAGTGTTTACCTTAAGTAAGTACACATAAACTATTGATGCAGTAATTCCAAAGATTTATGCTGAAAACCCTAAAAGGCCCAACATGCCCAATTCCTCCCATATCCCTCCTACTCCCACTTCTGTCAAAGTCTCAAAATATCCTTTTCTACCCACTCTGCTCCTCTGGCTCTTCCCTGGTGTCTGCTCAATGGTTAAAAGCTGTTTGAGGGCAGGGGTGATGCTTGATACTCTTCTGTGGCATCCCAAATATCTAGCTCGGTGTCTGGGAAACAGTGGGCACCCCATATCTGTGGGTCCCTCCTCTGCAGATTCAACCAACCTGGAATAGAAAATACTAAAAAGTTGTAATAATAAGTAATAATATAACAATAAAAATATACAAATTTAAAAGTACAGTATAACAACTATTTACATAGTATTTACTTTGCACGAGGTATTATACGTAATCTAGAGATACTTTAAATTATATCAGAGGATGGGTATAAGTTGCATGTAGATAGTATGCCATTTTATATAAGAGACTTGAACATCTGCAGGAGTTCTGGAACAAATCTGCCTTACCCCATTGATAAGAGGAACAACTGTGTAAATTGTTATAGCCTCCCAAAATTGATCCCCTAATTCAGGACCCCTTTATACCAAAACCTTGAAGAGCATCTTCTCTAAACATGTGTGCTGATGTACTGGATGATTACTAACCTATGACTGTAAGTGTCTGGACAGCTTAGCCACTGTCAAGAGACAGTACCTAGGGAAGAGAGGATTTTGGTGAGGAAAAGAACATCACTTCAAAAGGAGCTACCCTGCTGGAAGGCTGGGCTCCCTAGAGAGCTATAATACAGGAACATGAAATAAGAGCTTAGAGTTGGGGTTCTAATCTTGATTCTGCTTTTGTCTGGCTGTGAGGCCAAGAAACGTGTTTATTTTAGATGTCAATTTCCTTGTTTGCAAATTATTGCCAAGGTCCTCAAGATCTGAACTGCTCTCCACAAAAAATTTCACTCCACTTTTAAAGAATTGGTCTTGGTCTCATATGTTCCTATATACTGTGATATATCAGAATATTAGGAAAGATAATTACATATTTAACCTTCTATCACAGGTCTTTTCCCCCTGTGGAGAGGAGATGGCACATTCCTGCAATTCTCAAACAAAGAGATTCTCACATTTCTTTCCCCCTTTCCAGCATCACCATCTGCAAGCCTAGAATCTGGAACTGGGCTGTTTCCTGTGTGATCTGGTTGTCCATTAAAATCTCCACACAGTACTGAGGATCCCTTTTGAAATTCCTCATTGTGGTCACAGGTCTTCAGATCGACTCTTAGAAGGTGGAAAACCAAACCATGCAAAAAGTGGGAAAGTGCATTTGCCGAAGTAGTTCAATGAGTATTAAGTTACCATTGGCTATGTCTTGTTCTAAGTGCTTTACATTTTTGCTTCTTATTAACTCATTCAGTCTGTACAACTACATCATGAGATAAGTGCTGTTTTTATGCTTACTTTAAACAGTGAGAACTGAGAGGCAAAGAGGATTAAAAATGTGTCCAAGGTCACACAGAGCTGGTAAGGGAAGAAGGCTGTATTCAAACTCTGGGCAGCCTGGCCCCAGCATCCTAGCTGGGTTTTTTTGTTTGCCATTCTGCCACAGTCTGTGTGAAATTTCTTCTCCCAGGTGTACACCTCCTCTGGATAATAGATTTGGAAGCAGATAGAGTAATGTCCTCTATAATAGAAAAATCACAACCTCAAACAAAAACAAATAACAAAACAGACCTAGTTTCTCACCAGAGAAATCTTTTTCTTGCTCCAGCTTTGCTGGAACCAGGTTTTATTTGTGTGGTGAGCATCAGAGAAGAGTGGCTTGAAATTTGGAGACTGCTCCATGTGTGAGGTCAGTCTCATTGGGACCAGCTCTCCAGTCTGAAGTAGGAAGCTGAAAATGCCAGTGGGAACGCTTAGGTGGAGCGCTGTCTCCCAGGCTTCACACCATTACTCTTCCCTCACTTGAGAGGCCCCCAGCTGGCTAAGCAGCAGCCTCAATCGCCAAAGCCATGTCCAACTCACTGTATAAATCTAGCGCCAGAGCTGCCAACAGACAGTGCTGGATAAAGTCTGTTCTGCTCCCTGCCAACCAAATGGCCCCACAGCATAAGGTTCCAAGTTTTCTCAGTCTCATAAAACTTGGCTGAATGAGGCAGCGGTGCCATGAAATTTGCATTTATCTTGTGCACCTGACACTTCCCATCATAATGATGGAGTGCTTCCCTCATGTCAGAGTGCTTTTGGCTCGTAGGGAGGACAGGAAAGCAGAGTGGAGGTTGGTTGTGGGATAGGCTAATCAAAACCAGGAAGAAGAGTAAATCCGTAGGCATGAAGAATGAAAAACAAGGTATAGAAGAAATGGAAGATGGGGGTGCTGTGGGAGCACTGGGGGACTTAAGATAAAAGAGCATTCCAGGGCCCCTTGTGCATTTGGGTCATCAGTCATCTGTGCTTTTCAGGGACAACCTTTCTGGTGACCTCCAGGCCCTGGCATGCAGCATCCATGCAGCTGCCTCAGGGAAGCTGATCTCCTCTTTCATAGCACATTATTGTGTGTGCGTTTAGAGCTAGCCTGCAAGAAGATTGACCCACAGGGTCTATAGGTTGTTGTAATGAAATGGTTTTGTTGCGTTTTGTGTTAAGGTTTTGAATGGGAGAGTTGGTGGGGGAGACTTTAGAGTTTCAGTTGAATGTGAGAACAAAAATAAAAAGGAAAAATAAAACTTGTACTCAAGTGAAAGTTCCCTTATCTGCCTCTTAGTTCATCTTGCTTAAAAGTTCTCAAATTTGTTTTAGTTAAAAAAAAAGGGGGCGGTGGGGGTGGGGGAGGTGGGAAGGCTCAGTGGCTATAGAGATTGGACTATACAGCAGAAGTCTAGGTTCAAATCCCAGATCAACCATTTACTGGTGGCCAAAGTTCTGAGTCTTTCTTTGCCTCTCTTTCCTCACTGATAAAATAAGGATATTAGAAGGAGTATTTTATAGAGTTGTTCTGTGGTTAAATGAGATAATGTGTGCTATGTACTTGGTGCAGGTGCCTTGTAGGTGCCATAGGTGTGGGTTAATACTTGACCTCAGGACTTTGGAGGGATGATTCAGAGTTTTAGAAATCTTGAATCTCATGTCTCTCAGTTATAACTCCACCATAAAAATTATTGTCTAATGTTGATCTATTTTTTAATGTCTTAGTAAGATTCGTAATCTCTGAATAATTGTTGTAGTTAGGGTTGGTAGAAGGTCACCCATTTAAATAATTACGTATTTTCTCTATTGGGCTCTTGTCTATTAGTCAGATTTTTCCCTACTAGATCTGAATTTTTGAGGATCAAATTCCACTACTGCCTCAATTCTTTGTCCCCTTCTCAGAGACAAAATGTTTACTAGGCATTTATGGTACTCTTTTTTACTAGAGGAACTGGCCTACATTCGCCCAGTATGATGATATGGATGGTGGGCTTGAAGTTTCCTGTGCACTTGGAAATCTAGGGCCATGCAATATTCCTGTGGTCAATGAAAGTTTCTTAGCTATTCTTTGACTACCACCGGCCTAATTCAAGGCTGGATGTGGTAGCTCATGCCTGTAATCCCTCCAGATTTTATTAGCAGCAGTAAAGAAAGGTGCCTTCTTTTGGTAAGAAAGCCAAAATTAAGAAATGGAAAATTGATTTTGAAAGTGAATTGTTAACTTGATTCATTCATTCATTTATTCACTTCTTATCAAATATCTATTGTATGCCAATTTATATTAAACATGATTCTGTTAAATTTTAAATTGCTTATATCTTCCAGAAATCAGTGTGTGTATATATATATATAATACATAAAGTAATAGATATATATAAAGTAACATATATGTGTGTGTCTGTGTATATATAAGATATTTAAATTTATATGTATGTGTATATATACATGAACACACTCATATACACATACCTATATGTATATATGTATATATAAAGTATACACATATAAAGTATATATGTATATATAAAGTATATATGTGTATATATAAAGTATATATGTGTAAAGCATACATATAAAGCATAAGTATATATGTATAAAGCATATGTATATACTTTATATATACATATATACATATAGGTATGTGTACATGTGTATATATACATATACGTGTATATGTGTACATGTGTATATATATACGTGTATATGTGTACATGTGTATATATACATATACGTGTATATGTGTACATGTGTATATATACATATGTGTGTATATATATAAAGTATATGTGTATAAAGCATACGTATATACTTTATATATATACATGTATATGTATATATACACATATACACATACATATAAAGTTAAATGTTACAGTTTCTAAGCTGGTTCAGTGAATACAAATAAATAAGCACAAAAATAAACAAACAAATGAATAAAAACTGCCTTTGTTAAATATTCAGTGCTGAATTTCTAAGTTCCAAATTTTTGAATGAAACAGTCCAAAAATGGCAAGCAAATCTTTTCTGAAACATACGTGCTAGCAATTACTTTGTCGATTTCCTCATTGTTTAGGAGAGTCTTCTCTCATCTTCAAGAAGACTAAAAAATGAAGCTGACATTACTTGGAAAGAGAATAAACAAAGTCTGTCATGAGGACTACAGGGATGAATGACACAAACCAGCCATTTCTTTGAGAGTCAGGAAGTATCTAGTTTATACAATAAGCTGATCTACCAATAAAAGACAATCGGTGTTGAAATATATGGCTGAGGAAAGTCCTCATGTTTCAAGGTTCAAAGTTATTCCAAAGAAGTCCTTGCTCTACAAATGTAATATTGAGATGACGTATTACATGCTTACCAGAATAAACTAAAGAAACATCAATTCAAAGATGTCTTCACTCCAGAAATATATGTATGGGTTTTGTATGTGTATGAGTATATATGTGTGTATGTATATTTTTATACATATATATTCATATGTACATAAATATATACATTAATGTTACATTTAGATAATATGTAATACTAAGATAGTATAAAATGTTATTACTTCAATGCCACTCATTTATAGTTTTTAAGTCTTTCTTTATTCAAATCTAGAGCATAAATCATAATAAAAGGTAGAATTTATACTAGTATTAAGAAATGATAATTTAGAATATGCCTTTGTGGGCAAAGTGAGAAGAGTTAGTAATTATTTATGAATCCTGTCTTGAGAATAAACACTTATTGCTGCTCTCAGGAATTAGACTGATTTCAAACAAAAACCTGTTAGAAGATGTAATGAAAGAAAATGTCCCATTTATAAGAGTAATGAATAAGATAAAATACCAAGGAATAAACAGAACAATAAATGAGCCAGTCCTGCATGAAGAAACATTTTAAATATTACTAACAGTCTCATAAAAGACTTAAACAAACAAAAAGGTATGGCATGTTCTTGGATAGTAAGATTCAAGGTCATAAAGATGTAAAATTTCTCTAAGTTAATTTTTAATCTAATGTGATCCAAATTAAACTGACATTTTATAAGTTTATAAGAAAAAAGAATAAACAAAAATGACAATAAAACTGTGAGAACAAAGAAGTGTGAGGACAGATTAGCCCTCCTAGATGTTAAAACATACTATAAAGACTCAAATATCAAAATAGCGTGGTGTTGGAGAATAAATAGATAAATAAATGAGCTAAATGGAAAGTCCAATAAACAGTGCAAACATACATGGATTTTAATAAATGGCTAAAGTGACATCTTAATGAGGAAAAGGAGATCATTACAATAAATTATGTTAGAGCAATTGGAAAGCCAAATTAAACAAAATAATTTTGACATATGCTTCACATTTTACATGAAGATAAATTCAAAATTGATTGAAGATTTTAATAATAAAGCCATAAAAGTTCAAAATAGAAACTTGAAGAAATTCCTTCATAATCTTAAAGGAGGAATTTGTAACTATAACTCAAATCTATAAGTATAAAAGATACTGATAGTTTTGATTATTATATAATATACTAAGAAATTGATTTACAGCAAAGCAATAAAATACCTAGAAATGAAAGACTTGTATGCTAAAAACTACAAAACATTGATGAAAGAAATTAAAACCTAAAGAAATGGAAAGATATCCTGTGTTCAAGAGTGAAAGACAATATTATTAAGATGGCAATGTTCTCCAAAGCCATCCACAGATTCAATGGAATCCCTATCAAAACTCCAATAGCCAGTTACTTGAAGAAATGAAAAACATCAATCCTCAAATTCGTTTGAAATTACAAAGGACCCTAAATAACCAAAAAATGTATTGAAAAAGAACAATATTGGAGGACAGATATGTTATCAATTTCAAAACTTTCTATAAACTACAGTAATCAAAACAGTGTGGTACTGGCAAAAGGTTAAACATGTATCCTTTTATTGGTTTATTTTATTGGTTTAAATTAAATCAATTTATTGGTTTATTCATGGAAAAACAAGTTTCTTGGTTTATTCATGGAAACACCAGTTTATTGATTTATTCATGGAAAAACCAGTTTATTGGTTTATTCATGGAAAAACTAATTGGATATCATTGAGAGTCCAGAAAAGAAATCCATAAATCTATGGCCAATTTATTTTTTAAATTGATATATAATAATTATATGTATTTATGGGGTACACAGTGATGTTTTGATACATACGATGTATAGTGATCAAATCAGGGTAATTAGCAGATCCATCGTCTCAAACATTTAGCATTTCCTTGTCTTGGGAACATTCAGGATCCTACTTCTAGTTACTTAAAACTATTTATTATATTATGGTTAACTTTAGTCATCCTACCACTGTAGTATGTCTTTAACACTAAAACATTTCTACCTACCTGTAATTTTGTATCCTTTAACAAACGTCTCCCTATCTTTCATATCTCCTTGCCCTTCTCAGCCTCTAGAATCCTCTATTTTTACTTCTATGAGATAGACTTCTTTTTAGTTTCCACATGAGTCAGAATATGCAGTTTTTAACTTTCTGTTCCTCGCTTATATCACTTAACATAATGTTCTCCAGTTCCATCCATGGTGCTATGAATGACAGAATTTCATATTTAGTGGCTGAATAGTATTTCATTGTATAAATATACACCAATTTTTTTACTCATTTATCTGTTTTTGGACACATAGGTTGATTTCATATCTTGGTTATTGTGAATAGTGCTGCAATAAACATGTGGGTGTAGATGTTACTTTGATATATTGATTTCCTTTCCTTTATATAAATTCCCAGGAGTGGAATTCCTGGATCATACAGTAGTGTATTTTGGGGAACCTCCCAAAATACAACCTCTTCATAGTGGCTATACTAGTTTACATTCCTACCAACAATGCATACAAGTTCCCTTTTCTCTACATCTTTTCCAGCATTTATTATTTTTTGTCTTTTTGATAATAGTCATTCTAATTGGGATGAGATGATATCACATTGTGGTATTGATTTGCATTTCCCTGATGATTAGTAATGTTGATCATGTTTTCATATATTTGTGGCCATTCATGTGTCTTCTTCTGTAAATGTCTGTTGAGATAATTTACCTATTTTTTTTCACTCTGTTGATTGTTTCCTCTGCTGTGCAGAAGCTTTTTAGCTTGATATAATTCCATTTGTTTATTTTTACTTTTATTGCCTATGCTTTTAGGTCTTATTCACAAAATCTTTTCTCAGACCAATGTCCTGATGTGCATTCTGTGTATTTTCTTCTAATAGTTTTATAGTTTCAAGTTCTAGATTTAGGTCTTTAATCCATTGTCAGTTGATTTTTTGTATAGGGTGAGAGGTAGGGATCTAGTTTCCTTCATCTGCATATGAATATTCAGTTTTCTCAGCACCATTTATTGAGGAGCCTGTCTTTTCCATGGTGATATTGGTGTCTTTGTCAAAAATCAGTTGACTGTGGATACACAGATTAATTTCTGGGTTTCCTATCCTGTTCCATTGGTCTATGTGTCTGTTTTTATGGCAGTACCATGCTGTTTTGGTTACTACAGCTTTGTAGCATATTTTGAAGTCTGGTAGTATAATGTGTCCAGTTGTGTTCTTTTTGTTCAGGGTTGCTTTAGCTATTTGAGGTCTTTTGTGGTTCAACAGAAATTTAACTTTTTGTTTTTATTTCTGTGAAGAATATAATTGATATTTTGATAGGGATTGCATTGAGTCTGTAGATTTCTTTGGGGAGTATGATCATTCTAGCAATGTTAATTTTTCTGATGTATGAGCATGGGCTATTTTTTCATTTGTTTGTATCCTCTTCAATTTATTTCATCATTGTTTTATATTTTTTCTTGTAGAAGTCTTTCACCTCCTTGGTTAAATTTATTTCTAGGTATTTTATTTTCGATAGCTGTTGTAAATGGGATTGGCTTCTTGATTTCTTTTTCAGCTAGTTTGTTTTTCATGTATAGAATTTATACTAACTTTTGTATCTTTATTTTGTATTCTGCAACTTTACTTAATTTATTTATCAGTTCTAAAATTTTCTTAGTGCCTTTAGGTTTGTCTATATATAGGATCATGGCATCTGCAAATAGAGACAATTTGACTTCCTCCTTTCTAATTTAGATGCCCTTTATTATTTTCTCTTGCCTAATTACTCTGACTAGGACTTCCAGTAATAGGTTGAATAAGAGTGGTAATAGTGGACATCCTTCTCTTGTTCTAGATTTTACAGGAAAAACTTTTCCCTGTTCAGTAGGATGTTAGCTGTGGGTTTGTCCTATTTGGTCTTTATTGTGCTGAGGTTATTTCCTTCGATATCTAATTTATTGAGCATCCTTATCATGAAAGATTGAAAGGTTGCTGAATTTTATCAGATGCTTTCTCTGCATCTATTAAGATGGTTATATAACTTTTGTCCTTCATTCTGTTGATGTATAATGTTTCTTAATTTGCATAAGTTGAACCATCCTTGCATTCCTGGGATAAATCTCACTCAATTATGATGTATTATTTTTTTGATGTGCTGTTGGATTTGGTTTGCTAGTATTTTGTTGAGTATTTTTGCAACTATGTTTACCAGATACATTGGTCTGTAGTTTTCCTTTTTTGTTGTTGTGTCCTTGTCTTGTTTTGGTATCAGGGTTATGCTGCCCTTGGCAGAATTAATTAGGGAGAGTTCCCTCCACTTCAATTAATTTTTGATAAAGTAGCCAAAATTTCTCAATGCAGAAAGAATTGTCTCAAGCAAATAGTGCTGGATCAACTGGATAGCTACATGTAAAAGAATGAAGTTGGACTCCTACCTTACATCAGATAAAAATTTAACTCAAAATTCATCAATGACCAAAATATAAGAACCAAAACTAGAAGAAAACATAGGTAAAATATTTGTTTTTTTTGCTTCAAATACAACATTAAGAAAGTTAAAAGACAACCTACAGGATGGGAGAAAATATTTGTAAATCATTTACCTGATAAGAGTCTAGTATCTGAAGCAAAGAACTCCTACAGCTCAACAACAAAAAGACAAACAACCCAACAAAAAAGTGGGCAAAGTGTTTGAATAAACATTTCTCCAAAAAAGATATACAGTATAAATAGTGAACAAGGACATGAAAAGATGCTCAACATCATTAGTCATCAGGGACTCAAAAGTGTGAGATACTACCAGAAAAAAACAACAACAGAATTTAACAAGTGTTGGTGAAGTTGTGGAGAATTTGAAATGGTGGTGGTGGAAATGTAAAATGGTGCATCCACAGTGGAACACAGTTTGGTAGTTCTTCAAAAATATTAACAAATATCCATCAATGAATGAGTGGAAAAACAAAATGTGGTACATACATACAATAGAACATTAGCCAGAAAAGGGAATGAAGTACTGAGTACTGACACATTCTGCCACATAGATAAATTTCCAAAACATTACACCAAATACAAGAATCGAGAATCAAAGGTCACATATTGTAGAATTCCATATATATGAAACATCTAGAATAGGGAAATCCATAGAGACAAAAATCAGATTGGTGGATGCCAGTGTCTGGAAAGACACAGGAATAGGGAGTGACTGCATAATGGGTATGAGGTTTGTTTTTGGTTTGATGATAGTGTGTTAGGACTAGACAGAGGTGGTGGTTGTACAACACTGTGGATTTGTTAAGTTCCACTGAATTATACATTTTAAAATAGTAAGTTTTATGTTACACAAGTTTCACATCAATAAAAAAGTTCTGACAAAACAAATCAGCATAAAGTATGAACTTCAGTTAATAATAATGTATTAATATTGATTCACTAATTATGAAAAATGGGCCATACTAACAGAAGATGTTAATAATAGGGGAAATCAAGTGTAGAGTATATAGGAATTCATTCACAGAATTTTTCTGGAAAAGTAAAGCTACACTACATTAAATTTTTTTAAAAGACAAAAAATTTTAAAAAATAAAATTAAAAAACAAATGACAAACTCAGAAAAATATATCTGCAACACATGACAAACTAAAGGCTAATTTTCTCAACTTTAAGGACTCCTAGAAATTAAGAGAATGTTCCCACATCCAATAGGAAAATGGAAAAAGAAAAGTTTATCAAAAGCAAGACAAAGAGTTCGTTAAAATATCTTGTTTAAGCATATGAAGAGATGTTTAACTTCTTTTATAAAAAGAAAGAAAGGTACATTTTAAATGACCCTATTGTAACATTGTTACCCATCAGAATGACAAAAATCTAAAAGTTTGACAACATATTCTTTGGTAAGGCTATGTAGAAACAGGCATTCATAATGATATGTATATAAACTGGTATAACTCTATGAAGGATAAGTTATCAATATCTATCAAAATTACAAATAAATATACTCACTAACAATTTCATTTGCAGTAATCTATCTTACAGATACACTACACACATAAGAAATGACATATGTACAAGTTTATTAATTTCAGTAGTGTTTTGAATAGTAAAAGACTAGAAAAATCCTGCAAGTCCACTGGGGCTGAACAAATATTATTTATGGTACATTCATATAATGACATACTACACAGCTTCAAAAAAGAATGAAGTAATTCTCTATGATGTGCCAGCATAAAATGATTCTGAGATTTAATGTTAAGTGAAAACAGTAGAACAGTATGTATGAATGCTATGTTTTTTGTAAAAAAGGAGATAGAAAAATGACAAATACATTTTCATTCATTTGTATATTAATCAAGAAACTCTAAAAGATATACAATAACAATGGTTATACCATTATACCTTGAAAGAGAAGGAGTATTCTTTGTGTGAGTAGGGAGGCATTGGGTGGATATTCTTTGGCTGAGTAGGGAGGCACAGGGAGGAATTGAAGGAATGCATTTTATTAAGTACTTAAAAAAACTTGAACCATGTGAAAGTATTACCCACTTAAAGTTAAACTAAAGAATACTTAAGCAACCAATCAGAACGAATTTGTAATATACAGATTGGTGCAGACTTTCTCAAAGGAAGACATGTAACAAAGCCATCGTTTCTGAGGCTTCTTGTTAAAACAAGCTACAGACTTCCACGTATATGAAAATTGTTATGGAGACCAAGGTGCCCCAACACCTTGTCTTCTTGGACCTTGAAAAGCAAAACCATTGGTTTTTCAGGCAGTGTTGCTGGGCTAACCTCATCATTCAGGTGGTCTTGCCTTCCTTGGACTATGCCTCTGGCTCTACCTCCAGTGCCAAGAACAATGCTTGACACCAACTCAGCGCTAATTAGTATTTATTGAATGATTAAATTTAGGAAGTGTCTATCACTGTGTCTAAGTGGCTTTAGTCATAAATATTGACACAGTGGTCAAAGGGGAACAATAATTTTTTTTTTAATGAAACATCCACTTTAACTTGACAATGTTTGGAACCTAAAATCAGAAAGAACCTTCCCCCCCCCCCCCCCATCCACTTGGAAATCAGGTGTAGCTCCTTGGGTCAGTTTTATTTTTATTTTATATTTTTTAGAGATGCAGTCTCCCTATGTTGCCCAGGCTGGTCTTGGACTCCTGGGCTCAAATGATCCTTCTGTTTTGGCTGCCTAAAGTGCTGGGATTACAGATGTCAGACACTGGGCCCAGCCTTGGATCAATTTTAGAAAATACTCCCTGTACATCACAAACCACCACAAAACAAAAATCATGTTTCTTCCCAGAAGAATGGGAGAAACTACTTGCATGTTTTTTTCTATATTCTTTTCAGTGTGCCAAATCTCAGGGGCAGGGAAATATTCCTTGAAGAAGACATTGACAGTCTCTTGGTGGAGGAGCAAATTAAGAAGGGTTGCTTCAACTGGGTGACTTTTATCCCTGTATAGAGATATCTTACTTTTAAAACATTTTTAACATTTGAAAAATTTTCATATGTTTCTCAAGCCTTGGGAATGCTAAGTATATCAGAATATGAAATTAGAATGAGAGCAGGAAAAACAGCCTTCAGATTTCCAAAATGAGAGTAGAAAATAGAAGAAAAAGAAGTGTGTCCTTATACAAAAATTAACTCAAGACGAATTAAAGACTTAAACGTAAAACCCAAAACCATAAAAACCCTAGAAGAAAAACTAGGCAATATGATTTAGGGCATAGGCATGCATGGGCAAATACTTCAGGACTAAAACTCCAAAAGCAATGACAACAAAAGCCAAAATAGACAAATGGGACCTAATTAAACTAAAGAGCTTCTGCACAGCAAAAGAAGCTGTCATCAGAGAAAACAGGCAACCTACAGAATGGGAGAAAATGTTTGCAATCTACCCATCTGACAAAGGTCTAATATCCAGAATCTACAAGGAACTTTAACAAATTTACAGGAAAAAAACAACCCCATCAAAAAGTGCGTGAAGGATATGAACAGACCCTTCTCAAAAGAAAACATTTATGTGGCCAACAAACGTATGAAAAAAAGCTCATCGTCACTGGTCATTAGAGAAATACAAATAAAAACCACAATGAGATACCATCTCATGCCAGTTAGAATGACAATTATTAAAAAGTCAGGAAACAACAAATGCTGATGAAGCTATGGAGAAATACGAACACCTTTACGCTGTTGGTGGGAGTATAAATTAGTTCAACCATTGTGGAAGACGGTGTGGCAATTCCTCAAGGATCTAGAACCAGAAATACCATTTGACCCAACAATCTCATTCCTGGGTATATACCAAAGGATTATAAATCATTCTACTATAAAGACACATGTATATGTATGTTTACTGCAGCACTATTTACAATAGCAAAGACTTGGAACCAACCTCAATACCCATAAGTGATAGATTCGATAAAGAATATGTGGCACATATACACCATGGAATACTATGTAACCATAAAAAAGAATGAGTTCATGTTCTTTGCAGGGACATGGATGAATCCAGAAGCCCTCATTCTCAGCAAACTAACATAGGAACAGAAAACCAAACACCACATGCTCTCACTCACAAATGGGAGTTGAACAATGAGAACATATGGGCATAGGGAGGGGAACAACACACACCTGTTGGGGGGTGGGGGGTAAGGGGAGGGAGAACATTAGGACAAATACATAATGCATGTGGGGGTTAAAACCTAGATAATGGGTTGATAGGTGCAGCAAAGCACCATGGCACATCTATACCTATGTAACAAACCTGCACGTTCTGCAAGTGTATCCTAAAACTTAAAATAAGTGTGTTTGAACTTGGTTTACTATTTCAATTTTAAGCATCTATAAATGTAATGCATAAATCTCTCCCATTGTCAATTGCCAAGAAAAGTACCTTTGGATTTGATTTTTAAGCATGGAGACTTATAATTTACCACTAAGTCAAGAGATGACTGGAAATATTTTTATGATAATTTGCTTACATTAATTATTTTCTTTAATGCTTTGCTGTTTTGTAGCTGAAGGGTTTTACAAAATGTTCTACTTTGGGATGAAACGACATCTTAAGCAGCATGCTTGTCAATGGGAAGACACTTCTCTTTCCTTCTCAGAACAGATTTTCTAGGTATGATGAAAAAGTTCTAGGTGGGATATCTGTGTGTCCAGGTATCACCTGGGTCTGTGAGGCAAGAATGTAATAAAGTTAACTTTCTAGGGAAATTTAGCTTATTTTGTGAACCCTGAACTCACTTAGGGATTACAGGGAGTCAGGAATGACTATTAAATATCTCCATCCATGGTATCTACTTACATAGAAAAGTATGTCAGTTAAAATATGTTAAACCAATTTTGCAGGTAATGTCAACAAAACTCAGCAACATTGACAATTGGGTAGAAATAACTCATCTTGACAAGTGATTATGTAGATTAGGAAAGATGCAGGAAGTGTACTATATGGCTGAGGAATGGAGACTGAGAATACATCCCCTGTTGACATAATGAATATTATAGCAGGTGTATTCTGTTCTAGGTTAACTCCCTCAGAACTTATATTGAGACCACAGTCAGTCATACAAAGATGACAAAGATGGGAAAGGTATGAGTAATGCTTTGGGGTCCCAGGTATTTTGGTCCCCAGAAAAGTTCCAAAATATGTAAGATTTTCAAGTCCCCTAAATCGATACACAGTCTCTTAGATTTTCAGGCTTTTAAACTCAGCTCTCAATCAGACCTTCTGAATTACTTCATTCTGGTCAATATTCACATTCTTAGGTTTACATTGAAACAAAGTTGGGAGATAAAAAGTACATGATATTTGTTTGCCACCTTGACTCTGAAGTTTATCCACTAGTCCCACCTTCATTATGCCTGTCCTCTGGATCCCAGGAGAATTTGTGACTGTGCACTTTGATATTATCCTATCATATTTCCTGAGCATTGTTACTGTTTCTTTGGTGCGATAATGAGCTCTTCAAGGGTGGAGCCTCTGTCTGGCACTTCCTGTGTTCACCCAACTCTTGACCCAGGATTCTGTATACCATGGAACTGGGCACAAAGTCATCATTTTAGATGATGGCTGACCACAATGCCATCTTACAAATATCTGCATTTAGGAATGTGTTATGAGCAACGTTTCAGCAATAGAGCCAAGCATCTCCTGTGAACCAGGAATTTTATGTCTCACGCTTGTCTTTTCAACGAGTTGTATATTTACGTGTGAAAATGTATGCTATTTGTTGCCACCTATTCAAAGTTATAGACTTTGTATAATTTCCCACATTGGATAATTTGAAAGTGTTTGTGAAGCAAAATTTGTTATGAGTGAAGTAATGATTTAATTTTCTACACACTTTTTTTTTTTTTTTGGAGATGGAGTTTCGCTCTTTTTGCCCAGGCTGGAGTACAGTGGTGCGATCTTGGCTAATTGCAATCTCTCCCTCCCAGGTTCAAGGGAGTCTCCTGCCTCAGCCTCCGGAGTAGCTGGGATTACAGGTGCCCGCCACCAGGCCTGGCTAATTTTTGTATTTTTAGTAGAGATGGGGTTTCACCATATTGGCCAGGCTGGTCTTGAACTCCTGACCTCAGGTAATCTGCCCTCCTCGGTCTCTCAAAGTGCTAGGATTACAGGCATGAGCCACCGCACCGGCCTATATACCTTTTTAAAATGACAGAGAAAGGAAAAACTAAGAAAACAGTATACTACTGATTCTTTTGGGAAATCCCTAACACCAACCACCTGAGAGTACATAGAATGCTTCTTTTCTCCAAAGTCACTGTTATTTAATACTAACTTGAGTTCAATAATGAGCTTCTGGGGGTCCTAGAACCTCCAGAAAGCATTTGCAAAACTTTGTGTTTACACACACTTTACTAAGGAAGGGCAAGAGCTTTCATACTATAGTTCCACAGGGGCCAATGACCCCAAAATATTAAAAGCACCAATTTAGAATCTTACAATCCACTTATGAATCATTTCAGATGGAGCTCATAATCAAATGGTATATGGATTATAATAAATATTTCAAGTTATTTATTCATTTATTTAGCACACACAAAGTACTGTACTTCCAGATGCCGAGTACTGTCCTTGATGCCGGGAAGGTAAGAACAATCAGCTCACAGAACGCGAATGTCAGAAACATTTCCCAAGTAAATAAAACCAAACAGAATTAGGCCAAGGTGATTCTCCTTTAAGTTTTCTGGTACTGATCTGACACTTTGTTCTTTCAAAGGTTGGTTATCACTACAAGTATATATTTTTAATTGAGTTACCATAATAACTATAAATCACTTCAATTAACATTAACTTCTATTGTGGCAGATATAATTAAGAATACGTATGTGACTATTTCTACCTTTTGTAATGAGCTTTCATAGTAATCACTATGAGAACTACAGTATTAAGTATAATTACTGAGTAATCTACTAGAACCCAGAATTACTTTATAATTATATGATATTTTCCTAAGCATATAGCATGTAGTTACTTTGAGAGTAAAGCATAAGAGTGACATTTTAGCAATCCATTATGTAATTGATGAAATTTTGCTAATAAATGTGAGTTAGCATTCATAAATGCTAGATATTTGATTTCCAAAATAAAGCCAGTGATTCATTCAGCCACTTTTTGAAAGGGAAGACACCTTATTTTAAAACCCTAATTCCAAGGGGAAAAATTGTCTGAACACACAAATCATGTGGTTTTAGAGTCCAAAAGTAAAGCAGATGGCATTAATTGTCTATATTGAAAGTAAGTGTGGGTTTAATATGCTAGAATAGGATTTTTAAAAACAGTTTTATCTTTGTTTGCAGCTCGTGTTTTGGCAGATACCTCTAAAAGTTTCTAATAGAAGCTTTGGGATATATTTTTCAAAAAATTATTTTCAGCTAAAAAAATGTATTTTCTGGCAGATGCAGAACTCACATTAAATTCTAAAAAGTTGAGGGGAGGGTGAATGTGTTTTCTCAAGATCTGTGACTTGTTACTTAACAAAGAACCCATTGTAAAATTTCCAAAAACACCGTAGCAATCTAAGACAGAAAGAAAAAATGGCACATAGCAATGATCCCAATTTTTAGGAGCATAGAGAATTAGAAGACAAATTATATAATAAAGTATATTGATTACCTAGGACTGCTGTAACAAATTACCATAAATTTGGTGGCTTGAAACAACAATTTATTCTTTCACAGTTCTGGAGGCCAGAATTTAAAAAAAAAACAAAAAAAGTGTCGGTCAGGTGGGTTCCTTTATGGAGGCTCTGAGGGAGAATCTGTGCCATGCCCACCTACCAGCTTCTAGTGGCTGCCAGCAATCCTTAATGCTCTTTGACTTGTAGGCATAACAATAGTCTCTGGCTCCATCTCTACCTGGCCTCTTCCCTGTGTCTGTGTCTTCTTTTCTGTCTCCTATCTGGACACCTATTCTTGGATTTAGGGCCCACGCTAATCTAGAGTTTTATTATTCTAGAAAGACCCTTATTTCAAATAAAGTTACATTCTGAGGTTCCAGGTGGACATATCTTGTGGGGGACGCATCCAGCTACTACATAAGGTATGAATGTACATGTGACATTTCAAAAGGAGTCAGAGCTGTGAGGTGTCCAAATGAAGCCAAAACCTTAGAAAGAGAGCTCTTAGACCTGGACATGATCTCTAGAGAAAAGTAGGACTCCTCTTTCCATTCAACTTGTAGGAAATTATCACTACTTAAGAGAAAAAATGAATGTCAAGAAACCTAAATAGTTTAATAAGTAATATCATCCAGGAAGTGACCAAAGAGAGCCAGTATGTGTCACTGGCTTCCCACAGAAGTGCTGTTTTCACTGCACTTCATTCAGAGAAAGTAGCACTTAAAGGTGGCCGTAAGGGGTAGATAAAGTGGAAAGAAAAAGAAGAAACCTGAAGTTATTGTACGAGAAGGAAAATGGGCTCTTTTTGGTGGAATTCCTTGTGTCTGACCACTTTAACATTGCGGTGAGGTTATAACTACTACTTTATTTTATCCACCGAACTATCACCTTTGCCTGTACTCATTTTGTCACTGCCCATTTAGCCCTGAGAAAAGTGTTAAACAAATATATTTGAGTTGTAATGAACTAAATTGATTCAATCATAGTTGGATGCCTTGGGACTCTGCATAGGTGAGGTTAATATATGCATAATTTATTTATCAGGGGATTTGTTTTGAAAGCATGTCTATCCCAGTTTCAGAGTTCAGCAACATAGATTAATTAACTGAACATTTTGAAACATCCTTGCACCCTTTCGAGAACAGAGAGAGCTCTCGCTGCCACTAGAGGCGTAGTGGCTCACGCCTATAATCCCAGCACTTTAGGAGGCCGAGGCAGGTGGGTCACCTGAGATTCAGAGATTGAGACCAGACTGGACAACATGGTGAAACCCCGTCTCTACTAAAAATACAAATATTAGCTGGGTGTGGGTGGTGGGCACCTGTAATCCCAGCTACTCCAGAGGCTGAGGCCAGAGGATCGCTTGAACCTGGGAGACTGAGGTTGCGGTCAGCCAAGATCGCACCACTGCACTACACAGCCTAGGCAACAGAACAGAACTAGGCTCCATCTTAAAAAAAAAAAAAAAAAAAAAAAAGCAGATAAAGGACATGCACATGGAATCCAAGATAGTAAGCAGGGAAAATATTGGAGGCTTGTGGGTCATATTGTCTCTATTGCAACTACTGAACAATGCTGCTGTAACAGGACAGAAGGCATAGACTATATGTAAGCCAATGGATGCGGCTGTGTTTCATAAAGATAGGTGGTGGACCCGATCAGGTCTATGGACTGTAGTTTGCCAAACTCTGTGGTGGGATACTTTTTAAAATTTTCAGTAAATAGTACCTCCAGTCCCTTAGCTGTGCTTCAACCACTGACGTGATCTTTTTCTCCTTTACTGGCCACAGCTAGGCAATCTCTACCTATTAATGAACACATTATTTCTACTCCTACAGCCATCTTCTTTGTTCAGAGAAGTCCCCATTATTCAGGCTCTTCCTCAGGAATCTTTCTTGCTCTCTTGTTTTTAGTTTTTTCCTCCTTTGACACCTTTTACAAACCATAGGTAGAGTTACCCTTCTAAAATATCTCTCAAAAACTATGTTCAGTAAGTGAAGATTCCATGGAGTACTATATGTTCAAGCAGTGAAGTGCTAGAAAAATATGAGTAACATAGTCCATGGTATTAGGGATAAAAAAAAAAACACAAAACAAAACAAGAGAATAACATTTAGACCAGTTAGCCTGTTATTCTTAACTCTCAAAATCCTGGCTGTAGTCTAATATAAGTCAATTGAACAGACGTGCATTGAGCAGGTAGCAAAGTGTTGAAGAGGGTGTGTTCTTGAAGCAGATCATTTACTTTCAAATCTCGGCTCCATGATTCTAGCTGTGTGCCCTAGATGTGTTATTTACTTAACTTTTTCTCACCTGAAAATGGGAATAGTAACAGTTTCAATCTCATAGGATTGTTATGAAGATTAAATAATTTTTTGGGAGATGGTGCAAGTACTGACACATAGTGTTAATGTTTCCTTTATTATCATTGTTATCATCATCATCATCAAATACCAATTACATGCCAGTCCCATTGCTAGTGCTAAATATTTATTGAATTCCTTTTACAAATTAGGCACTGTTCTAGGTGTTGGGGATGTAACAGTGAAAAGATAGACTAAGCCTCTGCCATCATTATGTCATATTAGTCATTGGTTTATTCAACAAATATTCACTGAGGGCCTTTGATGTGCCAGGCACTTCTAGGTACTATGACAGCTGTTTATTAAGACTGAAAAATCCCTGCTCTCATAAACTTATGTTTAGTCATTTAGGTGTGGTCTTTTCATCTAAACTATGTGTTTCTTGGGGCCAGTAACTATATCTTAATTATCCCATATCTCAGGAGCCTACAAAGGGATTATCACAGAGACTTATTTCATAAATATTAAATTAGTAAATGCATGAATGAATGAAAAAAAAAGAGAAATGAACACCTATGTTCATTAGGCACAAATAAGTTAGCATCAACTAATTTTGAATGAAGTTGAAATCAACCATCCTGGTCAGAATCATGTCACACACCATTCCATGAGATTCCTATTGAGGAACGTAACACCCACCCTACTTCTGAATTTGGAACCTCAGGTTTCACAGGCAGTGTGCATGGCAAGAGGGAATAAAATCCTCACAAGAAACAAGATTCCAAAGGAATATATTACACAGAACATTAGGTCTCTGAAAAATTTGCAACAACAGAGATTCCAGCTAAATTTCTCAATTCACGTTTGCCTTCTATTTGAAGTAACAATGAAATCATGAAAAGTGTAAAAGATGTGGAATTATAAAAACAACCTGGAGACCATGTCTAAAAAACCTTTAAAAGTCTTTGCAAATTAATTAACAATGATTTTGTTCTACTTGGAATAAAAATGGAGAGATTATATCTAATAACACTTTGTTATATATAGAAAATAAAGAAGGACAATAACCGCCCCGTCCCCCTCTTGAAAGAGCGCCTATTGTAATTAGGTGAGATAACAAAGTTTGTGCAGGACGAAGGCCATGTTCAGGTACTGGGAAGAGCAGGAGAAAGGGGAGAAATTTGGGATTTTCCTCTGGCCTGACCTGTGGAAAACTTGAACACTTTAGATGCTTTATGAAAGCCCAGAGCATATTGCTCAATTTGAAAGATGTTTCTTTAAACAGCTTCAGAAATACAGTCTGACCCATTTTCCTCAGCCATGCTTATGGGAAAGCTTATCAACAAGGAAACAGTTTTATAGGGAATGTTTCAGAGACCTTCTGGCTGTCCCCACATGCAAATCATCAGGCAGCATGCACTTGGAGAACAAGAATATAATCAATTGCACAATGAAACATTTCCGTTTCTCCTCTTGAACAGAAAAGAGGAGTTAAAAATGTCCCAAATCCTAGAAACCTCACCAGTAAAGTAAGAATCATGTAAAGTTTTTGCTAAGGCTCAGGAAAGATGTTTAATCATGTTAACCTCTATTGATACAGTGCTTGGTATAAAATTGCATTCCATAGTGTTGTCCTAAATTTATAGAGAGGAAAAAAAAATCCAATCCTAGTTGCTGTTTTTCCTTAGGTAAATAAGTTAAGGTCATGTGGATAAGCAGAAAATGAGAAGCTTTGACCATAGCCTAGTGACTATACCTTGTGTGTGTGTGCGTGTGTGTGTGTGTGTGTGTGTGTTTGTGGGTGTTTTGGAAGATGCTTTAAGATTCAAATACTGATTATGGGAGCTATAAGAAATTCTTTACATGTAGTCAGATTGGAAATGTGAGAGACACTGTTTGGGTAAGACAATACAGTTAATATGTCCCCATGGTAAGATGGTCACAGCATGAAAAGTTTGAATTTACTGGGATCCATCTTAACCCAAGGACCAAGCACATATTATGCTTGCTGGTCAGAGAGAAACAAACAAAAAAAGAAATTGCCTAAAAGGAAATCTACCTCATCCCGAGATAAAATTTACATGAAATAGGGTTATAACGAGATTTACATTCTATAGTCATTAGGAATAAAGGGAATACTTGCAGATCTATCTTCCTAAAAAACAAGTTGAAAAACTTTTCTGATGAAATCTTTCCATACTGTGAGTTTCAGGTCTGTCAGATACCACAGAAAAATGGTGGCAAGTTAGCGTACGTATCCACCCAGTGACTGACACGTATTCTTTGGACTTTAGATACCGATGTTTTCATTCAACTTAATATATCCATTATATTTCCTATCCATTGTATCATGTGAATTTATGTTTTGAGGAGATCAGGAAAAAGTCCAGAAAAACAACTTGTTTGGGGATATCGTTTTTAAAATGACTTCTGGAGATAGGATATCGCTATCTGGGAATTAATTTGGTGCTGATAGTTTTAAACATATATACAAATATACACACAGAGCAGGAAAATGATAGGTTTGATTGTTGCTATTAATATTTAAAATCATCCACAGATTTAATTCACTCACCATCATCTTCTTTTTGAGCCACTGTGCCACTGATATTCAGATATGTCAGTTACTTCAAGGGTTTTTTTTTTCATATGCATTATGGCTTATACATAAAAACAAATGGAAGATAGTTGTCTACGAAGATTAATATAATTAAGCTGTGATGTATGTGAGAAAAATCTGCTGTTTCAACTTTTTCAGCATGGAGGTATAATAACTCTTTTTCCTTTCTTAATAAGAAAGAAGACATTTGTGATTTTTGGTGGATGCTGATTGCAAACTCTTCTAGTGAGAAAGAATCATGCCATATGGGAAGTACTCCCATTGGACTCTGCTACTACCTGGAAAAGAAAGCTCACAATGCATACATGAAGATCAAAGTGGTTGTGTTATCAAATAATTATGGACTAGTCAGGAAGTGACTTTGGAAAAAGCTTGGATTTAGAAATAGGGAGTCATTAGCAAAGGCTGCCTGAATCATCCTGATGTATCACAGGCAGAACAGAGCCACTGCTGCTGACAGCACAAGAGGTTTCTTACAACAATCTTTGGACAGAGTACTGTGGTCAGAAAAAGATAATAAAGAGGCTACAACATGCACCATCTGGTCTAACAGAAGGGAAGATGGAAAACATCAACGGGGAGTTAGAATTGTTATGGAAAGCCAGACGGTGAAGCATTGATTAAGATTATTTCGTTGATTAGGTGATATCTCATGATTTATGCCATGGACAAGGAAAAGCAAATCACTTTTGTGTGTGTGTGTGTGCCTGTGAAACCAGGGTTTGGTATAGAGCTACAATTGTTTGAGACCCTGGGAGCTTCAGAAAAATCTCCCTGTCAAGGCATAGGAGGCCAAACTAAGAACCTAGGCTCCCTGAAAACATGAGAAGTATTTTCTAGTGCGGTAGAAAAGGCATGGTGATCCAGCTGGTTCTCATGTGTTGGCAGAGGACTGGATAGCAGTGGGGTAGGATATTACAGAAGGGCTTCTTTTTTTTTTTTTTTTTTTTTTTTTTTTTCCAGAGAACTCATCGTTGCTGACTTTATAAAGGAAAACCAAGTCAATCAGTCTAAGAAGCTAGATCTAATGAAGCCTACAAGTTTAGGTGCCATTTGGGGCATTGCTTACTCAGATTAGAAGCCAGTGTATGAGAAAATGTATCAGATGCTTGCCTTCAGAAATTTCCAAGGTTTTTTAGAATAAGCTGAGGCATAGTATTTAAAATTCATTTCTTTCTTTCTTTCTTTCTTTTTTTTTTTTTTTTTTTTTTGAGACAGAGTTTCACTCTTGTTGCCCGGGCTGGAGTGCAGTGGCACGATCTCAGCTCGCTGCAGCCTCCAACTCCCCAGTTCAAGTGATTCTCCTGCCTCAGCCTCCTAAGTAGCTAGGATTACAGGCGCCTGCCACCACACCCAGCTAATTTTTGTATTTTCAGCAGAGACAGGGTTTTGCTGTGTTAGCCAGGCTGATCTTAAACTCCTGGCCTTAGGTGATCCGCCCACCTGGGCCTCCCAATGTGCTGGGATTACAGGTGTGAGCCATCACACCTGGCCTAAAATTGATTTCTTAAGTGCAGTTTTCATAGTGCTCTGTCTCCTTTAATCCCTGTCTCTGTCAATCGTATTCTCTGTCCTTCTGTCCTTCTCATAGAAGTATTTTATTCACAATTGCGAGCACTCACGATGTTCAGTTTCAATCCCCAGGATGAAACCAAACATCCTGGCCCTTAGCGATTGTCACATCCCTGTGAAATGTCTTCCTGTTTTCTAAGCACTTGAATGTGACTTCTTCTCCAACATCAGAACCAGCCTTTGTTATAGGCTTACCATGGATCAGAAGCTTCGCAAAAATCTTATATACATTAGTCTCTATTTAGTTTTATCTCAAAAGAATTATGTGAGAAGGAACTATTTTTTATGCCCATTTAAAATATACGTATAAGGAAACTGAGGCTTTCCTTGAGACCATCAGCTAATATGTGGTGGAGTCCAAATTTTAAAAGTCAGTCTGATTTCCAAGCCTTTACTCTTAACCACTGCTGTTTGTCACCTTGAACCTTTACCTCAAATATGTTATCTCAGTTTTAAAGCTAAAGGAACAAAAGTTCAGAAAGGGTGGTATTCTTGATTAAGCATTGGAATGGGACTTAACTCAAAAGCTTGGGCTAAAAATCTGGCTTCTTCCCCCTCTACCATCCCGCTGCTACACATTTTCCCAACAAATAAACATATCTTCTAAAAAGGAATATCAAGCTGTGTCTTCTCTCTCCCTTGGATATCTCATTTTATGAGAAGGGAGTTTCTTCATGATTCAAACCTGTCCTTTGCCACTTTATAAGCGATTTGTCACATGGAAATATTTGTAAGGTGTTAACTAATCTTTAGACGATACTTGAAATGTGTCGTCTAAAGATCAGTTAACACCTTACAAATACTTCTTGATGACAGAAAATACTAACTTCTTATACGAAGTGTTACATATTTTAAATCGAAAGCTGGAGTTTGAGTATGGACAACTGTGCCTTTCTTTGACTGGAAGTTCAGTCTGGGCAAGAATCATGAAGGATGCACTTATGATGTCGTGGGTTAAGTACCTAGCTCATCATTGAGAGGGCACATATAGGTATATACATTTGCTTCCCCATTTCATCCCAAACAGTTACAAGAGGATAGCATAGGGTATCAAAAATGTTACCTTCTGTAATTCATAAAGTTCCACTGAATAGAATTATCACCTTGAAATTACAGGGTAAAACTCCCTATACAAAAACAGATTAAAGACAAATTAGACTGTGGGCCAGGTCACTCTGATTGTTAATTAGTGATAATGGAAATACAATTAGCATAATGAGTTCCAATTACTGTATATGGAGAAATATGAGCATACTGCTTTCATAAATCTTGGTTCCAGGAAAAATAAAATGCATCTGATTTAACAAAGCATGTCCTTCTCTTCTGCAGAAAGCTTCCTGGTAAATATCTTTTTGTGAAGCTAAATCCTTCTTCTGATGGGTTGTGATTTAAAAAAAAAAAAAAAAAAAAAACAAAGCGATAGAATGGATTTGCCCCGTCTGATAGCTGAGCAGTTTTGTATTAGCTCAGCTTCTGTTTTAAGCTTCCTAGAAAATCTAACCATCTGTTTCTCCAATAGCGGGTTAAACACATTGGGGAGAATCATAGACCATCACATCAAATGTGCTTATTGTCTTTGAAATGTCGGTGAGCCCCCCTTTATGCCTTTGATAAGCTGTGAAATCGGAAAGCCAATTACAGTCACATATTTACACAAATCTGAACAGCTTTTTGAAAACTCTGTGTAAGAATGAGTGGATGAGAAACAACAGCTTTACCCCGAGCTTTGGAAGCATGCCTGTGGGTGAGTTAATGAAGTTATTTTTAAGAGTTGCACTACAAGGTCTGTATATTTACTTTTACTTTGGCCTTACACTGTCTCACCTTTTCACTGCAGGCACTGATTAGTCTTAACTTTTGTAGAAGGTCCATCAACTGATAGCAAAATATGCCAGTTCTGTTGTCTTCTCTCTGCTATTTTCTCCTGCTACCTCTCATGCGATGAATGCTCAACTGTTGACAGATTACATTCCAAGGCTGGTTAAAACCCAGGCCATTTGGACAATGAATGGTAATGAATGTGGACTGTTCAGCCCACACAGGTGACATTACACCTTACACTGGGGGAATGTGCCATCTTCCTTGTTGTACCCTGTAAATCTGATAGATGCTATTAACCTTTTCAGTGAATCCCCATGGATCACTGCAATGGCAAATCTCAGTAGTAATTGCTAAGACAAAAATGCCCCAGCATGCCTATATTCTCTGTAAGGATCTATGAAATAGGCAAGTTGGCTACTCAAGTGCCTTTTCCCCAACTGCTGTCTTGATTTACTTTCAGCTGTCAGTCTGCACCCAGGCCACGGTGCTTCCGAATCTTTCAAACAAGCATAAGTAGCAGATCTTGCAAAGTACTTAGAGCAATTCAATTCTCTTCTTTTTTTCCTGAACAGGATTTTGCTATAGAGGAGAACAGTGTATATCTTGACCAGGGGACCTACTATAATTAGCTGAGTTCATTGAGGAGAAACCTCCCTGTCCTAACCTTATGATTCACAGGACAGTTCCCATCTGGGTTTTGATTGTGGTTGTCATATTTTCAACCCAGTCAAGTCTCCTCAGTCTGTCTGGATGCATTTGTAAACTGGATTATTCAATAAAAGAAATGCTTGTCAGGCATCATTGTCCATCAGCGGTTTGAGTTGCTTCCTCTAAAAATGGCTTTCACACTACTACTATCTCTCCTTGAAACAGACACACAGGTGTGCATGTGCACGTACACACATAGGAATGGAATAAAAATGATCATTGACTCTCTGTCATCCCATATTTATTATGGAGGCATGGTAGAGCTTAAAAAGACAAGCTTCTCTCCCTAATATTTTTAATATTAAAGTATATATTAGATCTGCACTACTTTATAGATTTCAACAAGGGAAGGCGATGCATTTAGAGGCACATTAGGTATCCTGGAAAGAAGACGGATGTCCTGGGTCCTGGAAGGTGTTGCATTGACAGGCATAAAAATGTGTGCTTGATAAATTCTGATTCTAATGGATACTTGATAAATAACTCTGGCAGGGTCTCGGGCAATCGTTGAAACTCTCTGGGCCTCTTCCTACTTACAGTATGAGGAATTTTGCCTAGATGTTCTGAGTTTTCTTTCAGCTCTAACATTTTGTGATTCTAAGGGACAAACCCACAAACCAGGAGATAGAACGTAAAGAAAGCAATACCCACCTGTATCATTTAGAATTAGATTTAGATTTAGCTATGCCTAACAGAAGAGCCCCATATAGAATAGAGACTCATATCTCTAGCAAGGTTTGGTAGTCCTCAAAAGGTTTCCAACCTCAAAGACTCCTCATTATTCAAGATAATGCAGTGGGTGCTCCAATCATCACACGTATATTCTGCACAAAAGGAGAAATACAGGTTGGGGATAAAAGAGTGAACCATCTCTATACTCAGTCTTTTAAGGAACTTTCCAGGAATCCCAACTCAATGACTTCTGTTTATCTCTTATTGTCATATGTAGTTGTGAAGAAGGCCAGAAAATGGAGTATTTTAACTGGTACGTTGCAGCCCAGAATAAACCCAGGCCCTATTAGTAAGGAAGAAAAGAGAAATAGATTCTAGGTAGGGAACTAGTAGTATCTGCCATGTCATCCCTTTCTCCTTCATTTAAAATATTTCTGTACTATGGTCCCTGGTCCCAGAAAAGAGTCTCTCCAAAATACAGAAATAATTTATTTTCATTTTGTAACCATGGCTGTGATGATGGGTGATCAAGTCCCATTCAATGTGACACTTATTCCTTGAAAACCAAGTAGGAGGTATTCTGTTGTATAGTCTTTCACAGTGCAAATTTGGAAGTTCATTTATATTTTTTAAAATAATCCCCATTTGTAGATGACAATAAAAGTGAAAATAAACATTTTTGGTGTGTGTGTGTGTGTGTGTGTTTTTACACAAAGTTAACAAGGAAGTCATATTTAATTGAAAATCAGTAAGTTTAACAGTTGAGTCTTTCTTTTAAAATTAACTATATTTATGAAAAAACAATAGATTTTATCACAACCAATGTCTTTGGTTTAAAAAAGAAAGCAAAGGGATTATTGTGCTATTGTCAATGTCTACTTGGATGAAAAAGTTTAATGAGCTTTCACTTTTAATACAAAAAGATTCTTACTGTTTTTGTATGCAATAAGAAAAATTGAAAGCAGACTTCTATTACACAGCAGTCAATCTTCTACCAGAAGACTAATTTTTGTTCCCCCAAACTTGGCAATGTCATATTTATTTCAGAAATACTATTCTAAAGTGTGAGCAGGCCACCCAGGCAACAGCTTATCAGTCTCTGAATTTCAAATTAATTTTACCTCTTTGTGGTTGATTTTTAAGGGTTCCCACTGATTTTTACCCCATTTGTCATTCCAAGGTATATAGCAAAACAGAGAAGAATAAATGTGAATGGCCACAACCAGGGGAATTATTTTATAAAGGTCAAAACTTCTGGGGACTTTAGTCTCTTGAGGTTGTATTGATGAAATGAGATGGTATGGAAGATTCTAAGGTGATCTTTTTTACTGGCCTATAGTGCCTCATAACTCAGTTTTCTGAAAACAAATAAAAAAAAAGCTTTCAGAAAACAAAATCCCAATCAGCTTTTTGCCATGCAATGAAAAATTACATTTAGAGTCCTTAAATATTTTGGACGAGTCAATGCAGAATATCAGTTAAGGATCTGGGTTGCAAACAACAGAATCCAAGCCTGGCTAACCTAACCAAAAGTGAATTTACTGGAAAGAAACAGGTAACTCACAGAATTCAATACAGGAGTAGAGAACCAGGCTCCTAACACAGACAAATCTAAGAGTGAAGAGATGGTGGCAGCAAGAACCATGCACGTGTCTCATCTGCCACCATCATTGAATGAATGAACTTCAGCTATTTTTCAATGTTTGCTTTCTTCCATTTAGAGACAATATCTAAGGACAGAGAATCTGCTTGGCCTAGCTAAGGGACATGTCCACTTCTTGGCTGAACGAGGACTTGACGGTGCACTTTGATTAACAGCAACCTTTGTACTATACAAATGGAGTTGAGGCAACTCCCTCGAAGGGTCCTGCTTTTGTCTGAAATGGGATGAATGGGTGTTATGATTTTCTGTAAAAACCAAAGCTATTATAACCATGCTTCTTAGACTTTCATGTGCATATGAATTTTCTGGGTTTCTTATTAAATTTCACACTCCGACTCAATAGGTTGGGTCTGAAGCCAGATTCTACATTCCTGGAAAACACCCAGCTGACAGCCTTGTGGCCCACCGTTTGAGTAGCAAGCCTTTATAATCATGAGCAATGGGAAGACAATTAGTTTTACATTTCTTAATCCACATATATTTATCTTTGTTTTAATTGGGGTATAATTACATAAATTAATGAATAGATAAAATGAGTAGAACTTAAGTCCAAAATTTAACTTGTCTATATGTACCTATACAAGGAACACTAAGCATCCCTCCCAGGGGATTTTCCTCCTGTCTCTTTTTTGTGTCCCCCTCTACCCTCAGAGAGAACCACTATTCTGATTTCTACTACCATTGACTAGTTTTGCCTGTTCTTGAACTTTATTTAAATAGAATAATATAAGGATGTACTCTTTTGTGTCTAGCTGATTTTGTTCAACACAATGTTTGTGAGATCTATCGATGTACTTGCATCTATGATTCATTCCTTGGTATTGTCAATTAATATTTCATTCTGTGACTATGCTGCCAGGTTTACTACTTTTTTTGATGGACATTTGGCTCCCATCCAAATTTTTGCCATTATGAATAAAACTGCTATGAACATTCTTGGACAAGTCTTTTTTGTGAACATATACTTTTCATTTCTTCAAGGTAAGTACCCAGAAATGAAATAGTTGGCTCATAAAATATGTGTGCATTTGGCTTTGTAAGAGACTAGAAAATAGTTCTCCACAGTGGTTATACCACTTTTACACTCCCACCAGCAGTGTCACAGTGTGTGAGAGAATTCTAGTTGTTTTGCTTTTGGTGTTGATGATATTTTTAATTTTAGCCATTCCAGTGTAGTGATAACTCATTGTGGTTTTAATTTGCACATCCTTGATGACAATCCATGTTGAGTATCTCAGCACAAACATATTTTCTTTTAATCTTTTACTGAATCTTATTTCCACCTTTAAAATGCAATCTGCCTTTGAATCTAAGAAACATTTTGTTTACAACCTCACCCCATGATGGAATTTCAGCTTGATTCTTACTTGCTCTTTTAGATTATGCTTACCTCTCACAATTATTCCTAACTGAGAATTTTGGTCCTGAGTATCTGAGCATGGGCTGGCGGACATAGTAACAATATTTTCTCATGAAATAATGCCCAGTTCTTTCTCTGATGGTATTTAAATTTGCCATCCCAGGCTCTTGTACTCAAATATATTGATAGTGTCCCATGTGTGTTCCCTGACACTTGGGTATAATTGTGGTGAACTTTGAATTCCCATCTTAAGGTCAGTTATTAACTATTGATGGATTCTCCTTTTCTCCACTTAATGCTAAAGTATTCATACTAACCAAGACAGATGGGAATGGCTAAGGAGTTTTTCAATGCCATTGCTGTGTAAGCTGTCTTTTGCTTCCCTCATGTGAGAAACTCAAAGCACTTTTGTAGAGAAGATCATTTATTCAAGGTAAAGGGGGAAAAAAAAGTAAAGAAAGAAAGCTCCCACATCTATTCTGAAAACCCCTCAGTTTTCAAAGTCCCATATACTTTTGCTGGAACAGAGTTTTTTGGTCATTAAAGATGAGAAAATGGCATCTTTGACAACAACCTTGGCTGACCCACTTTGGAGCCAAATGGGATCTGGGTGTAAGAAGCATGGCCAGGACTTCAACATCCAGGACAAGTCACCCTGACAAACAGCGGCACCGTTTTTGGATTTCCCAGGAGGCAGAAGAGTGCCCTCTGAGATTTATAAACACATCCATAATAAATGGGAGGCTGAAGTTTAAACTGTTATGGAGCCTCCTGTGCTGTGCTGCCGAGGTCTCCTGTGATTTAGAGAGGTGACATTTACTGTGTGCAGACCTATTATTCAGAGTGACTGTTTGTGTATAGACAATATTTTAAAATGGCTTGCTGTAGATGAAAAATTCTTATTAAGTCAGAAAAACAGTTTAAGTAGGTAACACTCTCTCAGTTTAGTCTGCTATAAGTCTTACTGTCTTGCCACATGGAGAGTGCTTGGGGTGGGAGGTAGTGACACCTCACAGGTGCTGGCTAAAATACTATTTCCAGAGCAAACAAAATCAAGGCATCAGCTGGGACCAAGGCACTAATTGCACATCTGAAGTTAAACTGAGAGGCTTTTTTTTTTTTTTTTTTTTTCAGGGTTCTTCCCTTTAATGCAGTTTTCCTTTAGTACTGATGCAATGCCATGGTTCAACCAATAGTGCATGGTAGAAAGAACACTGAGAGTCTAGAAACTAGGGAAGTAGGTTCTGCCACACTCTAGTAGTGTGTTCTCATAGATGTTCATTAACTACCGTGATCCTTGGTTTCCCTAATCTGCAAAATTTAAGGATTGGGTAAGGTAATTTCTAAAATCTCTATAAGACATGTCTCTTGTGTTGCCTACTTTTAGAGAGGAGTGCCTGCCAGGCCCTAATGGCTGTATAGTACTTTATGGTCCAGGGAGAGCATTTCCACATCATCACTTTTTCTCATTTAAGCTCCATGTAGTCCTGAGAAGGGGACAGAGAAATTATTGTTGTGCCATTTCTTCAAGTGAGAAAACCGAGGCCCGGAGAGGTTAGGTGACATGGCCAAGATCACATGGCTGGAAAACCCCCCAACCCCACAGTTCACCTCTTAGTCCAAGACTCTGTGTCATCACATTTCTTATACTTCTGCCTGCCATAAGAGCTCCGGAAATGGTTATGTGTGGTTCACCAGGAGAAAATAATTGCTGCAATAGAGATATGAACGGAGAGGGGTAAGAGGACAGACATAGACTCTCTTTTCAAAAATCTTCCAGGACAGACTGACATGTCTCTGCCTAATCAAACTCTACCTATTTTTATTTTCATTTTAGATTCAGAAGGTACATATGGAGGTTTGTTACATGAGTACATTGTCCAATGCTGGGGTTTGGGCTTCTATTCACCCATCACCCATATAGTGAGCATAGTAACCAATAGGTAGTTTTTCAATCCTTGCCCCCTTCTCTCCCTCCCCTATTTTTGAGTCCCCATTGTCAATTGTCTCTATCTTTATGCCCATGGTACCCATTGCTTAGGTCGCACTTATAAGTGAGAACATGCAGTATTTTTTTTCTGTCCCTGTGTTAATCCACTTAGGATAATGGCCTCCAGAAACATCTATGTTGATGTGAAGGACATGATTTAATCCTTTTTTTGTGTCGCCTAGTATTCCATGCTGTATATGTGTATATTTTCTTTATCCAACCTGCTGTTGATGGATACTTAGGTTGATTCTGTGACTTGCTATTGTGAATAATGCTGCAATACAGATTTGAGTACAGGAGTTTTTTTGATAAAATGATTTATTTTCCTTTGGGTATATACCCAGTAATTGGATTGCTGCATTGACTGGTTGTTCCATTTTTCATTTTTTTGAGAAATTTGTATACTGTTTTCCACAGGAGTTGAATTAATTTTTATTCCCACCAACAATGTATCAGTGTTCCCTTGTCTCTGCATCCTCACCAACATCTGTTATTTTTGCCCTTTTTAATAATAGCCTTTCTGACTGGTGTGAGATGGTACCTCATTGTGGTTTTAATTTGCATTTCTTTGATGATTAGTGATGTTGAGCATTTTTTCACGATTGTTGGCTGCTTGTATGTCTTCTTTTGAGAAGTGTCTGTTTATGTCCTTTGCCACTTTTTAAAAAGGTTATTTGTTTCTTTTTCTTGTTGATTTGTTTAAATTCCTTATAGATTCTGGATATCAGTCCTTTGTCAAATGCATAACTTGCAAATATTTTCTTCCATTCTGTAGGTTGTCTGTTTATTGATTGTTTATTTTGCTGTGCAGAAGCTCTTTAGTTTAATTATTTGTCAAGTTTTGTTTTTATTGCATTTGCTTTGAGGTCTTAGTCATAAATTCTTTGCCTAGGCAAATGTCCAGAATAATTTTTCCCAGGTTTTCTTCTAGGATTTCTATAGTTTGAAATCTTATATTTAAGTCTTTAATCTGTTTTGAGTTAATTTTTGTATATGGCGAACTGTAGGAGTCTAGTTTCATTCTTCTGTGTATATATGGCTAGCCAGCTATCCTAGGGCTGTTTATTATGCAGGGTGTCCTTTCCCCATTGCTTATTTTTGTTAACTTTATCAAAGATCAGTTGGTTGTAAGTATGTATCTTTATTTCTGTGTTCTCTATTCTATAAGGTCCACATGTCTATTTTTATACTAGTACCATGCTATTTTGGTTGCTACAGCCTTGTAGTATAGTTTGAAGTCAGGTAATGTAAGGGATTTAGCTTTGTTCTTTTTGGTCACAATTGATTTGGCTATTCAGGCTCTTTTTGGTTTCATACGAATTTCAGAATTTTTTTTCTAATTCTGTGAAAAATGACTTTGATGATTTAACAGAAATTGCATTGAATCTGCAGATTGCTTTGAGCAGTATAGTCATTTTAATGATACTGATTCTTTCAATCCATGAGCATGGAATATTTTTCCATTTGTTTGTGTCACCTATGATTTATTTCATCAGTGTTTTGTAGTTCTCCATATAGAAATCTTTCACCCTTTTGGTTAAACGTATTCCTAGGTATTTGTGGTGTGAGTGTGTGTGTGTGTGTGTGTGTGTGTGTGTGCATCCACTGTAAATCAAGTTATTGATTTGGTTCTTGACTTGAATGTTATTGGTGTATAAAAATACTGCTAATTTTTGTATATTGATTTTGTATCCTGAAAGTTTACTGAAGTAATTTATCAGGTCTAGGAGTCTTTTGGAAGAATCTTTAGGGTTTTCTAGGTATAGAATTATGTTTTTGATAGACAGAGGTAATTTGACTTCCTCCCTTCCTGTGTGGATGCCTTTTATTTCTTTCTCTGGCCTAGTTGCTCTGGTTAGGACTTCCAGTACTATGTTGAATCGGAGTGGAAAGAGTGGACATCTTTGTCTTGTTCCAGTTCTTAAGGGAAATGTTTTCAACTTTTTCTCATTCAGTATGATGTTGGTGGAGGGTTTCACATAGATGGCTCTTACTATTTAGAGGTATGTTCCTTTGATGCCTAGTTTGTTGAGGGGTTTTTATCATGAAGGGATGTTGGATTTTATTAAATGCTTTTTCTGTGCTTAGTGAGATGATCATATGGGTTTTGTTTTTAATTCCGTTTATGTGGTAATTCACATTTATTGATTTGCATATGTTGAACCATCCTTGCATCCCAGAAAAAAGCCCCCTTGATTGTGATAAAATCCTGAACAGACCAATAATGAGTTATGAAGGTAAATTAGTAATAAAAATCTACCAACCAAAAAAGGCCCTGGACCAAACAGATTCACAGCTGAATTCTACCAGATATATAGAGAATAGCTGGTATGAATCTTACTGAAAGTATTCCAAAAAATAAAGGAGAAGGGTTTCCTCCCTAAGTTGTTCAACAAAACCAGTGTCATCCTGATACCAAAATCTGGCAAGGCACAACAACAACAGAGAAACTACAGGCTGATATCCCTGATGAACCCAGTCATAAAAATCCTCAACGAAATGCTAGCAAACCAAGTCCAGCAGCACATCAGAAAGATAACCCATCCACCTATTTTTAAATTCCAAACTTGATTTTTTTCCTCCCCTAAGGAGCCTGTCCTACACCCATCTTCATTCCAGCCTCTAGGATTTTTCTCTTCTGAATTGCTGATTGAACTCCACTTCAGGATGGGTACAAGAGACATGCTCCTTCCTCCTCTCTTTTACTTTAGTACGTGTGTATTATATTTCTTCTGATTTGTTAATAAGCTCCACATGAGCAAGACTTTTGAATTTTATTAGTAGTTACACATATTCATTCACAGTAAGAAATCAGTTAGTGCTGTGATTCACTAATCAACTAAGGCATCTACATCACCTTGCGTAAAGGTAGTATCAAGACAGAATGTTACACTCCTCTTTTTACATTAATGTAATTAGAAGCTGTGATATTACAGCCTTTTTCACCTAACAAACATGCAGCCTTGTTTTCTCCATCTCTGCCGTCACCTCCATTATTTTAAATCATATTACTTATTACTATAAGAACTTAAACTTCTTTATTTGTTCCTCTGCCAACTAGAATGTAAGCTCCATGAAGATGTAGTTTTGTCTGACCTGTTCATTGTTGATTCTTCATACTTACAACAATGCACATTGTAGGTGCTCAATAATTACCCATCAAGCGAATGAATAAATAAATGCGTTTCAGGGTTTGTGACCACAGCATGTGACCTCCAGTTTGTACCTCTATCCTTATTCCATAAATTTTGCATGTCAATCAAGCACTTCATTTTCTAAAAATTTGAACACTAATAAGCTATAAGAGTTGCCTTTTACACAGTTTGTCTTTTTAAATCACTAAAGAAAGAGTAATCTTTGGGTACCATTAGGCATATCCATGATCATTATTTTGGTAAGAAATATAAACAATGTATTTTGTTTCAGATAAATCCTTTGTTTCTCCCATCACAATCCAGTCTGGAAGTAGGTACTGAAGAGTTATTTCCTTCAAAATGATAGAACTTTCTCTGTTACTGATAAAATTAAATACTGTTATGTCAAAATTAGTATCTAAACCAAACATTAGCATAGCAGATTAATAATGAAAGCCTACCATATAGCATGAGCAATAGAGTCAAACCTGCCAAGCTTGAATCTTTGCGTCTGCTGAGTAGCTCTGCAACTTTGGACAAGAGATTCTATCTCTCCAAACCTCAGTTTCTTCCCTCATATGCAAAATGGGTATAATAGTATCTATATCATGTGATTGTTGTGAAGATTAACTGAGGTAATCCTCTTATTTATTGACACACACAAAGATCTCAGTAAATGTTAGACATTACTATTACTACATGGAATTAGAAAAGTATTGCACACAATTTAAATGCAAATAGTAATTATACTATAGTACTCTGCATTTTTATTTTATTCTCCTAGGATGCCTGATTGCTCCTGCTAATTTAGCAGTAACGACATTCAAAACATATGTTTGTTCTTCTAAGAATTAACAATAGACAGACACGATTATTTGTTGGCTTTGGTCTGTTTGGATCATTGTAATAGGTGCCCCATATGTAGAAAGTACCATGAATTTCTACAGCTGATTAAAAATATAATTTTCTGAAGAGCCATGGTAAATCTCTTTTCTACAGACACCTTTTAATAAAAAACATAAATTATAAACCTACTCTTATGCAAACAATATTGGCACAACAAGAAAATGATTAAGATGCAGACAGGGTAGGTCAAAAAGACTATAAAAGGATTCATGCAGGTTGTTTGATGTATATTAAACAGTTGGTAAAAGTTTAAGTAGCATTTTAATTTTTGGTGTCCACATACTGATGACCAATTCAAATCTTACCAAAAGCAAACAGAACATTTTTTTGAAAGTACGAGTTCAGTAGAAACCACGAGAGCATGTAAAATCTGTCTACAGCCACTATTTTATTTAAAAAGTTTCAAAATAAAAAGAGCAGCTCTGACTGTTTTTAATTTATAAAATTAAGTAATAGTTATTTTCTTCCATATCTAAGTTGATGTTTCTCAGATGTAGAACACCTTTAGTGATGCTTTGATTTTTCTCTTTGGCAACCCATGCTACACCTCATTTCTTGAGTCACTATGGCCTTGTGAGCAGCAATTTCCATGCAAAGTTGCAAAAACATTAAAAGAGGATTTCACATGACTTCACAAACTTCCTGGATGCACATTTGGGTGTTTTGAACTAGTGGTGAACTCAAGTGCAATATCCCAGTTTGGCAGCAACATGAGGAGATCCCACCTCTGCTTGTTGATGTGAAACAGCATTCTTTCAACTTGAGTTTCCTGATGCCTCACTAGGCCGTGAGAACAAATGGGCTCATCTTAATGAAGTCTTGTAAAACAGTAACAAAACACATTTTACCCTGGCTCTTGCCATTATTTTTATGAAGCATATCTTCTTCAATATGTTGTGTCTTAGAATTTGGGAAAAGCCTAAACTGTGTCTCATATCTGCTCCCACACAAGTATGGTCAGTTATTATCGGTCATTACTTGAGCTTCCTCTGTGTTCCACTCAATCTGTCATCATGCACTGCTGTGGCTTCTACCTCCTTCTCTCTCAAGGACCCAAATCTGAGTCTGTAGGACTAGATGGTGTACATGTTTACACTATGCCGCATTTGAAATTGGTGTTCCTGTCTAACAGTCAAAACTCAAGTGTTGTTTTGAGTGGCTCACTTTACCTGAATTGACTTCTAAGAGGCTTCTCAATTCCTTTATACTCTTAAACTTTAGACCTGTCTTGTCCATTTTGCGGAAATATATAGTAATTGAAGACTATGTTGTGATCATTGTTATATCTGGAATTATGTAGTTTTTATCAAGTTTTACTCATATCTTATATGCAACTACTGATATAATAAAATTTAACATCCAGGATATGTATTGATCAGCTAATTCCATAACGGTGCTAAGTAACAAGTCATCATAAACATACTGGATTAAAGCAATAATAATTTATTCTCATTCATGCATCTGCTGTTGGGCTGGCAGTGAGAAGGTGGTTTGTATGCTGAAACAGGCTTGGTTCAACTAAGCACGGTTCCACATTATACATCAGGTTCAAATCTTGTCTATATGTTTCCCATCCTCCTCATATTAGTAAACTAGCCTAGGCATTATCTTCTCATGATGATGATAGAAGCTCAAGGAAGAAGTGTGCAAGCACATTTCAATCCTCTGCTTGTATGTTTGCTAATATCCCATAGGCAGGACATGTAGTCAAGCCTAAAGTTAATGGGCGGAGGAGTGTACTCTGCCTTTTGGGGGAGACACTGTACAGTCACATGGCAGAGGATGTGAATTCAGGAGTCGTGAATAAGTGGGAGTCACCGTCAAACTTACCGTAGGTATGAAGAACCTAAGTTATACCATTCACTTAACAATGCATTCTTTATTCTTAGCATTTACAGGGCACAGAGATACAGAGTGCACTAGAGAAAGATTTTGGTTTATTTAAATTCATCAACCATTCATGGAATACCTACTTCATATAACTTACTGAGCAAAAGCTAAAGGCATATATTGTACATAGAGTACCTGATTCCTGAGAGGCTAATGGTGGGAATTAGGAGAACTCATAATCAGTGCTGAGTCAAGACGTGGTGTAATCTCCCAATGTGTCCATGAGGCTTGCACTAGCCAGGAGTCTTATTATTTTGCTTTAATCTTTGTTGCTTTTTAAATTATTTCAAAGGCAATAAATATTTATTTTAGAAAATTGAAAAGTATATCTATGCATAAAGGAGAAAATAAAATATGCCCATACTCCTACCATCCATAAGTAAACAATTATTTGCTCTAATGAACTAGATAGAAAGATAGGTCAAGATCATGTAGACAAGTAGATAGATAGTAAGTAAATTGACTAATTGGTTGTAGAGGAGTGCTTTGCTATCTTTACTTAATATATCATATATATATTCAATGTCAGTAAATGTTCATCTGCATACATGTCATTAATGTTGCTTAATATTCTGTCATGCTAATATAGCACATTTTATTTCACTAATTTATTGATGAACAGGTAAGTCTCATTTTTGCTATTATAGACAATGTTGTTTTGTAAATGTTGTACATTTCTAAATACTTGAAGTACAAAAAAGCAGAAGGGATGTAAAAGAAATATCAATAATGTTTCTTATCAGGGAAGAGTTTATCTTTCAAGAGATTGTAAAGCAAAAGTCCAAAGGCTATAGCTAGGTTCCAAATTTGGAGGAATAATCTAAAGAAAACAGGAATCTGAGTATGATCCAAGCAAGGGAAATAAAGTGATATTTCAATTAGATACCCAAGGCCAGTCTCCAGACAAGAGACAAGGACCAGGGCATCCAAAATTCAAACCACAGAAGAAAAATGTGTGTTCCAGGGAGAAAGACATTCTAGGATTGGTTGCTAAGATGCATAAGATGAGGGTAGCTGGGAGGCAACTTGTATAAGACAAAGGAACAATTCTGCACAAAGCAACACGAATGTGTGCACCCAATCCTGCTGATGTGGAAAGACATTCAGTCATCAAACTGCAAATAGCAGTGGGTTTACAAGTCAAAGGCACAGCTGACGAGGCTTACAGGGCACATCTACAGTTGTGGCACTGAGACAACTGGTGGTTTCAACTAATAGAAAAATAAGCAAAACTGAGTTTCCATATTTTATAGCCTTGCAAAAATACAAGCTAGTAATCAGTTCATGATCCATCTGTATCAGCCTGACTTTCTAAGGTGGAAAAAGAGCAAGTCAATATCTTACTTCAGTTTTATAAGCAATGATATTGCATCTATCCCTAAGGCTGGTCTGCCATGGTCTAGATGTGGCTAGGAAGATACTCTAAAGCAAATTCTGACACCTAAAGTGAAATATTCCTATAGATTATCTATAAAGAATGCTTTGATTTTTTTTTTATTTTTTTATTTTTTTATTTTATTTTTTATTATTTTTTTATTTATTTATTATTATTATACTTTAAGTTGTAGGGTACATGTGCATAACGTGCAGGTTTGTTACATATGTATACTTGTGCCATGTTGGTCTGCTGCACCCATCAACTCGTCATTTACATCAGGTATAACTCCCAATGCAATCCCTCCCCCCTCCCCCCTCCCCATGATAGGCCCCGGTGTGTGATGTTCCCCTTCCTGAGTCCAAGTGATCTCATTGTTCAGTTCCCACCTATGAGTGAGAACATGCGGTGTTTGGTTTTCTGTTCTTGTGATAGTTTGCTAAGAATGATGGTTTCCAGCTGCATCCATGTCCCTACAAAGGACGCAAACTCATCCTTTTTTATGGCTGCATAGTATTCCATGGTGTATATGTGCCACATTTTCTTAATCCAATCTGTCACTGATGGACATTTGGGTTGATTCCAAGTCTTTGCTATTGTGAATAGTGCTGCAATAAACATACGTGTGCATGTGTCTTTATAGCAGCATAATTTATAATCCTTTGGGTATATACCCAGTAATGGGATGGCTGGGTCATATGGTACATCTAGTTCTAGATCCTTGAGGAATCGCCATACTGTTTTCCATAATGGTTGAACTAGTTTACAATCCCACCAACAGTGTAAAAGTGTTCCTATTTCTCCACATCCTCTCCAGCACCTGTTGTTTCCTGACTTTTGAATGATCGCCATTCTAACTGGTGTGAGATGGTATCTCATTGTGGTTTTGATTTGCATTTCTCTGATGGCCAGTGATGATGAGCATTTTTTCATATGTCTGTTGGCTGTATGAATGTCTTCTTTTGAGAAATGTCTGTTCATATCCTTTGCCCACTTTTTGATGGGGTTGTTTGTTTTTTTCTTGTAAATTTGTTGGAGTTCTTTGTAGGTTCTGGATATTAGCCCTTTGTCAGATGAGTAGATTGCAAAAATTTTCTCCCATTCTGTAGGTTGCCTGTTCACTCTGATGGTAGTTTCTTTTGCTGTGCAGAAGCTCTTTAGTTTAATTAGATCCCATTTGTCAATTTTAGCTTTTGCTGCCGTTGCTTTTGGTGTTTTAGACATGAAGTCTTTGCCCATGCCTATGTCCTGAATGGTACTACCTAGGTTTTCCTCTAGGGTTTTTATGGTATTAGGTCTAACATTTAAGTCTCTAATCCATCTTGAATTAATTTTCGTATAAGGAGTAAGGAAAGGATCCAGTTTCAGCTTTCTACTTATGGCTAGCCAATTTTCCCAGCACCATTTATTAAATAGGGAATCCTTTCCCCATTTCTTGTTTCTCTCAGGTTTGTCAAAGATCAGATGGCTGTAGATGTGTGGTATTATTTCTGAGGACTCTGTTCTGTTCCATTGGTCTATATCTCTGTTTTGGTACCAGTACCATGCTGTTTTGGTTACTGTAGCCTTGTAGTATAGTTTGAAGTCAGGTAGCGTGATGCCTCCAGCTTTGTTCTTTTGACTTAGGATTGTCTTGGAGATGCGGGCTCTTTTTTGGTTCCATATGAACTTTAAAGCAGTTTTTTCCAATTCTGTGAAGAAACTCATTGGTAGCTTGATGGGGATGGCATTGAATCTATACATTACCTTGGGCAGTATGGCCATTTTCACAATATTGATTCTTCCTATCCATGAGCATGGTATGTTCTTCCATTTGTTTGTGTCCTCTTTTATTTCACTAAGCAGTGGTTTGTAGTTCTCCTTGAAGAGGTCCTTTACATCCCTTGTAAGCTGGATTCCTAGGTATTTTATTCTCTTTGAAGCAATTGTGAATGGAAGTTCATTCCTGATTTGGCTCTGTGTTTGTCTGTTATTGGTGTATAAGAATGCTTGTGATTTTTGCACATTAATTTTGTATCCTGAGACTTTGCTGAAGTTGCTTATCAGCTTAAGGAGATTTTGGGCTGAGACAATGGGGTTTTCTAAATATACAATCATGTCATCTGCAAACAGGGACAATTTGACTTCTTCTTTTCCTAACTGAATACCCCTGATTTCTTTCTCTTGCCTAATTGCCCTAGCCAGAACTTCCAACACTATGTTGAATAGGAGTGGTGAGAGAGGGCATCCCTGTCTTGTGCCAGTTTTCAAAGGGAAATTTTCCAGTTTTTGCCCATTCAGTATGATATTGGCTGTGGGTTTGTCATAAATAGCTCTTATTATTTTGAGGTACGTTCCATCAATACCGAATTTATTGAGCGTTTTTAGCATGAAGGGCTGTTGAATTTTGTCAAAAGCCTTTTCTGCATCTATTGAAATAATCATGTGGTTCTTGTCTTTGGTTCTGTTTATATGCTGGATTATGTTTATTGATTTGCGAATGTTGAACCAGCCTTGCATCCCAGGGATGAAGCCCACTTGATCATGGTGGATAAGCTTTTTGATGTGTTGTTGAATCCGGTTTGCCAGTATTTTATTGAGGATTTTTGCATCGATGTTCATCAGGGATATTGGTCTAAAATTCTCTTTTTTTGTTGTGTCTCTGCCAGGCTTTGGTATCAGGATGATGTTGGCCTCATAAAATGAGTTAGGGAGGATTCCCTCTTTTTCTATTGATTGGAATAGTTTCAGAAGGAATGGTACCAACTCCTCCTTATACCTCTGGTAGAATTCAGCTGTGAATCCATCTGGTCCTGGACTTTTTTTGGTTGGTAGGCTATTAATTATTGCCTCAATTTCAGAGCCTACTATTGGTCTATTCAGGGATTCAACTTCTTCCTGGTTTAGTCTTGGAAGAGTGTAAGTGTCCAGGAAATTATCCATTTCTTCTAGGTTTTCCAGTTTATTTGCGTAGAGGTGTTTATAGTATTCTCTGATGGTAGTTTGTATTTCTGTGGGGTCGGTGGTGATATCCCCTTTATCATTTTTAATTGCGTCGATTTGATTCTTCTCTCTTTTCTTCTTTATTAGTCTTGCTAGTGGTCTGTCAATTTTGTTGATCTTTTCAAAAAACCAACTCCTGGATTCATTGATTTTTTGGAGGGTTTTTTGTGTCTCTATCTCCTTCAGTTCTGCTCTGATCTTAGTTATTTCTTGCCTTCTGCTAGCTTTGGAATGTGTTTGCTCTTGCTTCTCTAGTTCTTTTAATTGCGATGTTAGAGTGTCAATTTTTGATCTTTCCTGCTTTCTCTTGTGGGCATTTAGTGCTATAAATTTCCCTCTACACACTGCTTTAAATGTGTCCCAGAGATTCTGGTATGTTGTATCTTTGTTCTCATTGGTTTCAAAGAACATCTTTATTTCTGCCTTCATTTCGTTATGTACCCAGTAGTCATTCAGGAGCAGGTTGTTCAGTTTCCATGTAGTTGAGCGGTTTTGATTGAGTTTCTTAGTCCTGAGTTCTAGTTTGATTGCACTGTGGTCTGAGAGACAGTTTGTTATAATTTCTGTTCTTGTACATTTGCTGAGGAGTGCTTTACTTCCAATTATGTGGTCAATTTTGGAGTAAGTACGATGTGGTGCTGAGAAGAATGTATATTCTGTTGATTTGGGGTGGAGAGTTCTATAGATGTCTATTAGGTCTGCTTGCTGCAGAGATGAGTTCAATTCCTGGATATCCTTGTTAACTTTCTGTCTTGTTGATCTGTCTAATGTTGACAGTGGAGTGTTGAAGTCTCCCATTATTATTGTATGGGAGTCTAAGTCTCTTTGTAAGTCTCTAAGGACTTGCTTTATGAATCTGGGTGCTCCTGTATTGGGTGCATATATATTTAGGATAGTTAGCTCTTCCTGTTGAATTGATCCCTTTACCATTATGTAATGGCCTTCTTTGTCTCTTTTGATCTTTGATGGTTTAAAGTCTGTTTTATCAGAGACTAGGATTGCAACCCCTGCTTTTTTTTGTTCTCCATTTGCTTGGTAAATCTTCCTCCATCCCTTTATTTTGAGCCTATGTATGTCTCTGCGTGTGAGATGGGTCTCCTGAATACAGCAGACTGATGGGTCTTGACTCTTTATCCAGTTTGCCAGTCTGTGTCTTTTCATTGGAGCATTTAGTCCATTTACATTTAAGGTTAAGATTGTTATGTGTGAACTTGATCCTGCCATTATGATATTAACTGGTTATTTTGCTCGTTAGTTGATGCAGTTTCTTCCTAGCCTCGATGGTCTTTACATTTTGGCATGTTTTTGCAATGGCTGGTACCGGTTGTTCCTTTCCATGTTGAGTGCTTCCTTCAGGGTCTCTTGTAAGGCAGGCCTAGTGATGACAAAATCTCTCAGCATTTGCTTATCTGTAAAGGATTTTATTTCTCCTTCACTTATGAAACTTAGTTTGGCTGGATATGAAATTCTGGGTAGAAAATTCTTTTCTTTAAGAATGTTGAATATTGGCCCCCACTCTCTTCTGGCTTGGAGAGTTTCTGCCGAGAGATCTGCTGTGAGTCTGATGGGCTTCCCTTTGTGGGTAACCCGACCTTTCTCTCTGGCTGCCCTTAAGATTTTTTCCTTCATTTCAACTTTGGTGAATCTGGCAATTATGTGTCTTGGAGTTGCTCTTCTCGAGGAGTATCTTTGTGGCGTTCTCTGTATTTCCTGGATTTGAATGTTGGCCTGCCCTACTAGGTTGGGGAAGTTCTCCTGGATGATATCCTGAAGAGTGTTTTCCAACTTGGTTCCATTTTCCCCCTCACTTTCAGGCACCCCAATCAGACGTAGATTTGGTCTTTTTACATAATCCCATACTTCTTGCAGGCTTTGTTCATTTCTTTTTCTTCTTTTTTCTTTTGGTTTCTCTTCTCGCTTCATTTCATTCATTTGATCCTCAATTGCTGATACTCTTTCTTCCAGTTGATCGAGTCGGTTACTGAAGCTTGTGCATTTGTCACGTATTTCTCGTGTCATGGTTTTCATCTCTTTCATTTCGTTTATGACCTTCTCTGCATTAATTACTCTAGCCGTCAATTCTTCCACTTTTTTTTCAAGATTTTTAGTTTCTTTGCGCTGGGTACGTAGTTCCTCCTTTAGCTCTGAGAAATTTGATGGACTGAAGCCTTCTTCTCTCATCTCGTCAAAGTCATTCTCCGTCCAGCTTTGATCCATTGCTGGCGATGAGCTGCGCTCCTTTGCCGGGGGAGATGTGGTCTTATTTTTTGAATTTCCAGCTTTTCTGCCCTGCTTTTTCCCCATCTTTGTGGTTTTATCTGCCTCTGGTCTTTGATGATGGTGATGTACTGATGGGGTTTTGGTGTAGGTGTCCTTCCTGTTTGATAGTTTTCCTTCTAACAGTCAGGACCCTCAGCTGTAGGTCTGTTGGAGATTGCTTGAGGTCCATGCCAGACCCTGTTTGCCTGGGTATCAGCAGCAGAGGCTGCAGAAGATAGAATATTTCTGAACAGCGAGTGTACCTGTCTGATTCTTGCTTTGGAAGCTTCCTCTCAGGGGTGTACTCCACCCTGTGAGGTGTGGGGTGTCAGACTGCCCCTAGTGGGGGATGTCTCCCAGTTAGGCTACTCAGGGGTCAGGGACCCACTTGAGCAGGCAGTCTGTCCCTTCTCAGATCTCAACCTCCGTGTTGGGAGATCCACTGCTCTCTTCAAAGCTGTCAGACAGAGTCGTTTGCGTCTGCAGAGGTTTCTGCTGCTTTTTTGTTGTTGTTGTTGTTGTGTAGCTATGCCCTGTCCCCAGAGGTGGAGTCTACAGAGACAGGCAGGTTTCCTTGAGCTGCTGTGAGCTCCACCCAGTTGGAGCTTCCCAGCAGCTTTGTTTACCTACTTAAGCCTCAGCAATGGCGGGCGCCCCTCCCCCAGCCTCGCTGCTGCCTTGCCGGTAGATCACAGACTGCTGTGCTAGCAATGAGGGAGGCTCCGTGGGCGTGGGACCCTCCCAGCCAGGTGTGGGATATGATCTCCTGGTGTGCCTGTTTGCTTAAAGCGCAATATTGGGGTGGGAGTTACCCGATTTTCCAGGTGTTGTGTGTCTCAGTTCCCCTGGCTAGGAAAAGGGATTCCCTTCCCCCTTGCGCTTCCCAGGTGAGGCGATGCCTTGCCCTGCTTCAGCTCTCGCTGGTCGGGCTGCAGCAGCTGACCAGCACCGATCGTCCGGCACTCCCCAGTGAGATGAACCCAGTACCTCAGTTGAAAATGCAGAAATCGCCGGTCTTCTGTGTCGCTGGCGCTGGGAGTTGGAGACTGGAGCTGTTCCTATTCGGCCATCTTGCTCCGCCTCCCTCAAGAATGCTTTGATTTAAATGCTAGGACAAGAGCCTCAGCATCTCAGAGAAGTGCCTAAAATTAGGGCACTCTACTAAACTGACAGTATGAGAATGTGCTCATTTGTATGGCATTAAATATCAAGCAATTCTTTTCTAAAATTTGGCTTTGAAGGCCCAGAATTTAAATTTACAGGGCTTTTGACTATCAAAAGATATTGGTGTAATTCATTCTATTTGTATAGCATTTGTATTGATCTTCACATCAATTCAGTGAGGTATAGAAGGCAGACAGTAAAACACTACTATAATGGATCAGGCTGCTAAGAATCATGAAGGGCTGTGCTGGAGGTCACCCTTAGACTATGGGATGACAGGCTATAATTACCATGTCCTGGCTACCAGTGCAGGGTCCTTTTCTCCTTACCCACCCACTCTCTTACAACATATTTAAGACAGCCTCAAATGTGTTGTTCAGATAATTTGACATTCCAGATCATTCAAATCTCCACTGAAATTCCCAAATTGTGTGGTTTTATTCCTTATTGTGGAAAATCTTTTTTAAACTATCAGTTGCTAAAATGTCTGTTTTATTGTTCTAGATGTCAAGTTGAATGAATGAACTGGAATCTTTGATGATTAAACTGATGGAAGTTATAATCCTCCAAAGTTGTGACTGTAGATAGTGTAGGAGACTGAGCTGAAATTGTATTGAGCCCAGCAGCTTAAATTCTGAGCTCTTGAGAGAAGGGGCTTGGTGTGTTTTGCTCAGTCTTCTATCCTGGATACCTACCAGATATCTAGCATGAAGTAAGCACTTAATGAATATTGGTTGAATGAATAAATACTATGTAAGTGATCTTCAAAGTGTGTTTTTTGTTCTTTACTTCCTTCTCCAGAAAGTCAACTTATAAAGTAAAATAAAGAAAAAGAAAGAGAAAGAAATTAAGGAAGGAAGGGAGGGAGTGAGAGAGGGAGAGAGGAAGGAAGGAGGAAGGAAGAAGGGGAGGAAGGAAGGAAGGGAGGAAGGAAGGAAGGAAGGAAGGAAGAAATATAAGGTGGGAGGGAAGGATGAAGGAAGGAAGGAGAAAAGAAAAAGAAGGCAAAAGGAAGAACAGGAAGGAGGAAAAAATGAAGAAAGGGAGGCGTATAGGAAGGAGGAACTAAGGAAAAGGTAGGAAGGAAGAAGAAAGGAAGGAATAAATTAAAAGAAATTGTGAATTTTCAAGTATTGGCTTTACTTAGAAGCAGCTCTAATTCATTTAATCAATATTTTTATCCATTAAGATTTAAAATTAATTTCTTGTTCCTGTTTCAATGTCCATCTCCTTCCCATTCTGTGAAACCAGGACAAGAGCTTCCAATTTTGTGACTCCTGGGTCCTCCTACCACCCTCAGGCCTTGGGAGTGAGGTGGGGATAGGAGAAGCACATTTCACTTGACCTGAAGCAGCTCAAATCTATCTTGAAGGGGAGTCACCTCCTGCTTCTCCTGGCTCACAGGATAACCAGTGTCCCCACAGTGGGCTCCCTGTGAACTGCTGACTGTGGACTGAGTTGCAGGATGAGTTCTCTCTTTGTGCATTCTTTGCTGACCATCTAAGTGGTGTGTCTGACTAGTTTGGCATGTTGCTTGTTAAAATTCATTCTTTTAAAGCCGAGTATCCACTTAGTTCCTCTCCTCTGAACTTTCGTCATTCATTATTAACAATGAAAGCCAAAGTGCATGAAACAAGTTCAGCCCTATCTGTTTCTGGCATGAAAGTGATGTCTTGGCATATTAATGGGGCACGGCTCTATCTTACATAAAATGCTGCCTGGGCCCACAACAAAGGCGCTGTCTCTCAGCGCCTAATAGGATCACCTACTTCAAATGTGAAACTTCCTTCTTTGAAATATTTGTTGAGATTTCATAAACCTATGAAGATTCTCAAACTCAAACAAAACCTTCTAGGCTTTGGCGCAAGCTCTGACTCTAAAGAGCTTTCTGTTCTATAAACCGGTTATTGGATCTAGGTCCCAAGCGCAGACAGATGGGGAAGTGTGGGGGCATCAGGAGAGGAAGAGCTAGCTTTCCACTTTCTCTTTTTGATACAAAAATAAAAGTCATCTGGCTTTGACTGCAGAAAATGAATCATATTAAGTATTTTAAAAGCACTATTTTTTTGGTAAGACCTAATTTCAGACCGATTAACACTTTAATATGAAACAGAAGCACATCATTTCATTAGGAGGCAAAATAAGGCCTCTCAGCTACCATATGCTGTCTCTTCCTTTGCAAGAAAAGAAAAAAGAAAAAAAATCTCTTTTGAAAGCTCCTATTGTAGATTGAGCTACAAGAGGGAATGTAAATTTGGCACCATCACCCACCCCAGGTGAGCAGAACACTTTGAGGAGCCACGCAATCACAGGGTTTTGTTTTTGTATTTTTGGCAATGCTCATATTCACTCTGTTCGGTAACAGAAGACCTGGCTGTTGCCCTAGAAAGCTGACAGAGAAACATTCTTTTGTGAAAACAGAAGTGAAAAGATCTTTTAGTATGTTCTTCCTAAGAATGTCTATGCTGACACAAAGAGCAAAGAAACACTTTGTACCATTGATTTCACAGATTACTTATTTATTAAATAGATGAAACAAAATTATAGCTGTCCCTTTTCAATATTTAAATTTTTTTAAGATAATGCCTTTAAAATGCACAGAACATGAATGCAGGAGCTGGTGTGATAGGAGAGAGCCTTATTGCACATAATTAACAGACACATAATGTCTGGTAACTGGTAATTTCCTTCTAGCTGAGTAAGGAAATAATTTAATCATGTTGATCAAATGAATCCCAGGAGCCTAGTGTAACATTATGCCTAAAAAAAGAAAGAAAGAAAAAAAAGATAGAAAAGGAAAGAAATCTGCATTAACTGATAAAACACTACTTGGTCAAAAAAAAAAAAAAAAAAAAAAAAAAACCCAACATGGTTTCCAACCTTGTTTAGGTATCCTTAATGGTATTTAAAATGCAGGCCTGATTTTAGTAATTGGCTTAATCTGACATTTTGAGAACATTATTTTCCAACACTGGCAGAGGCTACGAATATTGGTATGGTCCACTTTTCTATAACCAACTAATACCCAATTGTAATAGATGTATATTTCTCTCACCAATGAAAATGGTCCCCCCAACCCCTGCTTAGAGGAGTGTGCAGAAAGTGTGAGGAGTGGCTAAGTGGTAGTGGGGGCAATTAGACCACACGTCTATTTTCTTAAGAATCTCTCTTTCCTAGAATAGCATTCTATAGTCAACAACTAAATATAAAATCCCCATTGTTCATCTGTGAATTCCAACTTACTATTCAAAATGGGCAGGAGGAGGCATTCTTCTAAATTATTCCCCCAAACAAATGTCTCCTCAGTTGAATATATCCTAGTTGTGATAGTCTGGTGTTTTCTTTTGAAATCTTTTGTGGTCTTTGCCATTGTTCTTCTGAACTACTTAGAAAAGGCAGGAGCCACCTTCATGGTATCTGAAGTTGGCTCTCCATAATGAGGTGATATAATTTAACACTTACCGTAATACATTTTATCCATCTATTGTTTGCTAAATAATTCCTGCAATAACACTTTTATTCTTTCCATAATTCTTCAGGGGAATGCTGGAGGAATAATATTTTTACTGCAGTGATTGATGTCAGGTCCTGGTGCTATATAGCCCATGAACAAAGGTTATTGATAAGCATCAGGAAGATTGGAGGGCGTGGAGGGGGCAGGGAAAGCATTCAGAGGCCCCTGCTGCATGAAAAGAACATCAGGGATCAGGGGGTTAATACCATTTTATGAGGTTGTAAAAATCTACCCCAAGATTCTTGTGTTAGCAATATTCTTTGTGTAAGATGTATGTTATTAAAACAAGTAGCAGCATCTGAATTAAAGTGACAGTATGATGGATGACTACTAAAGGGGAATTGGAGCCGTTTGCAGCATTTTGGGCTAGATGTGGGAATTCTGCCTCAGAGGCAAGGAGCTTGGCAGACACATTGATTCCGGGCTGACGCATGTTCATAAATATGCCCCCAGAGAGGTGTGGCCTAGCAGAATTTACAAAATTATGTTCATGAATTATTTAACATTTATTTATGGATGCTATATTTAAACAGTATTTGCCAAGGCGAATGGACCATAGCTTACAAAGTGATCTTTAGATAATGCAAATTCTGCACAAGGCAGAGGTGGCGGGTGACTTGCCCAGCAATGCTAGGCCTATCAAAGCTGTATTAGAGGAGGTGAGTCCACCAAGGAAGGAGCTGCCCCTCCAGGACCCAAGGTGTTTCCTTGATGTAGCTGAGGTTCAGAGCAAGAGCACAGATCAAGGAGGACTTTTTCTCTTTAGGAATGTGGTTACATCAGAAGACAATATTGTGCTCTTGCTGATTCAGATTTCAACATAAGGCATTCTTCCATTTACAGCAGTTTTTTTTTTTTAGGATTGCAAAATGTAACACTACCAGTTAAAGGTCATAAAGAAGGAAGGAGGCCAGGCACGGTGGCTCACGCCTGTAATCCCAGCACTTTGAGAGGCCAGGGTGGCCACATCACTTAAGGTCAGGAGTCTGAGACCAACCTGGTCAACATGGGGAAACCCCGACTCTACTAAAAAAAAAAATACAAAAATGAACCAGGCGTAGTGGCATATGCCTGCAGTTCCAGCCACCTGGGAGGCTGAGGCAGGAGAATTGTTTGAACCTGGGAGGTGGAGGTTACAGTGAGCCAAGATCATGCCACGGCATTCTAGCCTGGGTGACAGAGAAAGACTCTCAAAAAAAAAAAAAAAAAAAAGAGAGAAAAGATTGAGAAAATGTTAAATGTTAGATGCCTCTCTAATCATGTTAAGTCATGTTCAAATACATGAAGTTAAAGTTATGATTTATAACTTTATTAATTTAGTGTCATAGAGTTTGGCATGGTGGATATGGCAGTGACCGTGGTGCTTATGAAATACTCTACTTGCTGTCACCATTTGCTATCCTCCTTGAAGTCGAGTGGGGCCTTGTGGTTAGGTCTTGCTAATGACATGTGTGTGAAGTGGCAGGTGTTACTTATGTGACAGAAGCATACAGGCTTTTGCTTGTCCGTCTTTCTTCTCCTGTGATAGTAAATGAAGAGGACACACAGTACAAGAGGTTGAACTACTAGAGGGTGAAACCTCCCACAGCCCATCCCTATGACTGCAGCTGAGCCCCCACCAACCTGTATGAGATGAGTAACATGACTGATAAATTAGAGTTGGTGTGTTAGTCCATTTTCACACTGCTATAAAGAACTTCCCTGAGATTGGGTAATTTGTAAAGGAAAGAGGTTTAATTGACTCACAGTTCCACATGACTGGGAAGCCTCAGGAAACCTACAATCATGGTGGATGGGAAAGCACACACCTTCTTCACAAGGTGGCAGGAGAGAGAAGGTGTGAAGGAGGAACTTACAAGCACTTATAAAACCATCAGATCTCTTGCGAACTCACTCACTAGCATGAGAACAGCATGAGGGAAACCACCCCCATGATCTAATCACCTCCTTCCCTCAACACCTGGGGATTACAGGTCCCTCACTTGACTGTGGGGATTACAATTTGAGATGAGATTTGGCTGGGGAGACAGAGCCAAGCCATATCAGTTGGGTTGGGTTAAGCCATTGAAATTTGGGGGTTGCTTGTTGCTGCAGCATAACAAGGACTGTCTTTACTAATGCAGTAGGTCAGTGCTACTCAAACCACCTTCCTGCAATAAAATAAGATGCTCGTGCCTGAATGTAAATCAGCACTCTACTCAGTTTAAGAAAGTCTTGCCATGAAAAAGTGGTCAACTGAACTGAACATGGTACTTAGTGACAGTTGATTTCTTTTCTGGCACAATCTCCTTAACTAAGAACACCTGCCAAAGAGCAGTTCATGGACACACTATGAGAGGCATTGAAACAGACAGTGGCATATTTTCTCAAGTAGTTCTAGGTTCATATTTTGTTGTTTTTTTATAGATGACTGACATGTTTTAATGCTTCTTTTGCCTCTTGATAAGCCCAACCCTTTCCTTCAGAAATGAGGGAGGCACAAACAGAAAAAAAAAAAAAAAAAAAAAAAAAAAAAGAAGTATAATCTGAAATGGACAAGATAACTTTGTGTAGAAGATAGACTTGTGATTTTACCTTTCTGCTAATTTAAAACCTACATCTCACCCCCACAAAATCAGAGCTAGACCTTTTCATTTTATTTTCTCATCAGAAACATAAGTATTTTCCTCCTCTAGCAAACCTGCTTTAAATGTAATAATAACCTGACCAATGGTGTTATCAGGGTATTCCAGGTTACTCAAAGCTAGGATGCTAAAAATACCAAGAAAAAATAAAGCAAATAATCTGATTTTATCAATTCCTGAAAAGATACAGTGACAATAAAGAGAGGCAAGGCAATGGGATTGAGTTTTACTTTCCTAAAAGGGGGGAAATAGAAAGGAAACCTTTAAATATATATATCAAAAAAGACTCTGCAAAAGTTGAAACTCACTGGCTAATACAAAACTAAAATGATAATATATGTGCTTTAACTGCCATTGATAGAAGCCTTTCCCTTTTAGTTGACAATATTGGTGTTACAAAGGTAGAGATGTAACTGCAGTGTCACTGATGTCTCCTTTTGCCACTCTTAGAGCAAAAGTACAAGCTAAGTTTGTAATCAGAAAATTGATACTACATAGTATATGTGTGGATTCTGAATGTGATGTTATTTTTAATTGATGTCTGATTGTAAAATTCCTAGGAATGTTATATGACCAAGCGCGCGCGCGCACACACACACACACACGTGTGCGCACACACACACCTCTCTATCTCAATACTTACGACAGTTACTAGAGCTAAGAATTTAGTCAATTACTGACTCATTAAATAAATGAGTGAATACAGGTGAATCTGTTTGCATTATCCAGAAGGCAACTACTAGAAGCACTAACAAAACTAGTAAGAGAGTGTTTAACTATGGTGTTTGATAATGGCACTAGCATCTTAAGATATGAATTCTATTTCATTAATCAGAGCTTCCAATAAAATAATGTATGAAAGCTCCATAGAACTCTATGGTTTGGCCTATAGTGTTGAATTTTAGTTTTTTTCTCTCTCTCTTTTATTTATTATTTTATTTTATTTTACTTTTAGACATGGGATCTCACCGTTTTGTTGCCTAGGCTGGAGTGCAATGTTGTGATCACAGCTCCCTGCAGCCTTGAACTCCTGAGTTCAAGTGATCCTCCTCAGTCTACTGAGTAGCTGGATTACAGGCATGCATCACCATGCATGGTTTAATTCACTCTCTTTATGAAACTTTTCAGAACTTTTAAAGGGTTCATAAGAAGTGCTAGAAAATTAGGGATAGACAATTGTACAGATAAATAGGGAAACACATTGTTCTTCCCTTAGTTCTAGTCTGCCAGGAAGCAGAGCCTGAGGCAAGGATGAAAGTTCTGTTTTTGTTTTGTTTTGTTTTGTTTTTAATTTGAGAGGCAGAAGCCCATGGTAAGGTAGGAAAAAAAAAAAAAAAGAAAAGAAAAAGAAACAAAGCAAGGGTAGATGCAAAGCGATGCTATGCTCTTAGCAATCTAGCTGGCATTTGCTACACAGTGAACTGTAATGGGGCATAGTGGGTTTCTCAGCCCGTGTGTGTGCTAGGCACTCAGTGGAAACTGCACCTCAGAATAGCCCAGAGAAGGAAGAAATGAAAGGGAACTCACCTTCCTCGCACCCTGCCACCTCTTTTTGTTCATTGATCCAAGTTTACTCCACACAGAGATAACTCCCCAAGCTTGCATCCTTTAACCTCTAGGCAGCTGTGCCCAGAATCAGACCCCAAACCTCTCTATAGGGTGTTTGTTCCAAGTTAGGAAGTGGAGAGATACCTTAGCACTGAGAGGGCTTGGCATGAGGGAGGCAAGGTTCTGCATTTCCGTGACTTCAATTCAGACTACAGCTGCTGGGGAGCTATGCAAAGATAGCATGAGCATGGGCATAGTTGCCCAAGAGGCACGTGTAACCTTTGTAGATAAACAGGCAGTTCAGTCTGAGAAAGCACACAGGTTTGTGTTCAGCATGGTTCTCCAAGGTTTCAAGTGTCCCAAGGCATGAGTTTTTGTGGACGTTTTTCACAATGCCCTCCACTTTTTCTCCTAGTCTTTTTCCTTTACCCTCTTCCAGTCCATCCACCCTTTACTCCAGGTTCAGTGTTCACTCATTTGCCCACCTTTACCACTGCACCCTGCTCTTCGTTGAATATCATACCCAATGCAAAACAAGTTCTGCAGCCAGTGATCATTGTTTTTGAAGGAATACTTTTCTCTGGCATTGAGAACAAATGCCATCCTTTTTCTAAAGCGCTTCCTCTATCCTCTCCAATCTGATGCCTCTCCCTTTGCTGTGTTCACATACTCCTTATATCTTTGTTTAGATGTTTGTCAATATCTGGTATGCCCATAATTATTTGTGTGTATGTATCTACTCACTAAGTTGTTAGCTCCTTGAAAACACAAACTATGAAATCTAGCAGAATGAGCTTGGATTTTGGTGTCTGGCAAGTCTAAGTTCTCCAGGACTCATTTGCTTCATGTTTTTATGGTTTGTCTCTTGGTTCACCTTTCTGGGTTTTATACCTCTTGCTTAAATTGTGGCAGTTGTACTTGGTTTTAGTGAAAATTAGCAGAGAAAATTTAATGCTGATGGCTAATGGGGTGACGGACACAAAGTTGGTGCTAAATAAAGGCTACTTTTTGTCTTTATCCAATTGTTATATCCCTTTATCAGTACCAGTATAATGACTGATTAATGGAAAGTGTAAATAATTTCCAATTTGTGTAATACTAGGGAATGCATGTAGTAATTATGTATAGGCCAGGTGCTATTCTTAGTGCTTTAGAAGAGTTTACTTATCTGTACTAGTCAGGGTTCTCTAGAGCAACAGAACGAATAAGATATATATATACAACACATATATGTGTGTGTGTGTGTGTATAGATGTGTGTGTGTATATATATATGCACACACACACAAAGAGCAGGGTGCAGTAGTAAATGTGGGCAAATGAGTGAACACTGAACCTGGAGTAAAGGGCAGATGGACTGGAAGAGGATGAAGGCAAAAGACTAGGAGAAAAAGTGGAGGGCATTGTGAAAAACACATATATATATGTGTGTGTGTATATATATGTGTATGGGGTTTATTAAGGGGTATTAACTCACATGATCACAAGGTCCCACAGTAGACCGTCTGCAAGCTGAATGGCAAGGAAGCCAGTCTGAGTCCCAAAGCTGAAGAACCTCGAGTTCCATGCTCAAAGGCGGGAAGCATCCAGCATGGGAGAAGCATGTATGCTGGGAGGCTAAGCCAGTCTAGTCTTGTCATGTTTTTCTGCTTTCTTTATATTCTGGCCACTCTGGCAGCTGATTAGATGGTGTCCACCCAGATGAAGGGTGGGTCTGCCTTTCCCAGCCCACTGACTCAAATGTTAATCTCCTTTGGCAACACCCTCACAGACACACCCAAGTTCAATAGTTTGCATCCTTCAATCCAACCAAGTTGACACTCAGTATTAATCATCACACTATCTAATCCTATATGGAAGATAAAATTTTTATGTTAAAAAAAACTTCCATAGAACTTCCTATATGCCAGACACAGTTCTAAACACTTAACATTTATTAATCATTTTAACCACACAACATTCCCACAAGGTTAGTACTGTCATTATTATCCACTTTGAAAATAATGAAGACACTGAGAGGCTAAGTATCTTGCCCAATATGGGATTTAAACACAGTCAATCTGTTTCCAGCATCTGCATTCCATAGATTGTGGTATAATGTATTATAAAATAGGTCCTATGTAGATAACTTCCTCATATATTTAAGAGTTTTTATTACTTTTAGATAAATAATACTTCTCTAGAAATTGCTAGTCCCTTTCTTTAAAAGTGCACATGTTATATACTTACTCCCAGAACAAAGGGTATGGCCTATTCAAATTGAGCAATTGACTCAATTGAACAGATTTAAGCTATTCAACCTAGCTTTGATGGTAAATGGTAGGAGTCAATTAGACACAACTAGTATAAATCACTATGCAAGATTGATATGACACTGCAGAAAGACAGGGTAAAGAGAGTTACTTATTTTTGCACCTATTTTCAATACCGTATCATATTGCTGTTCGCATTCATACCCTGTAGGACATTTCTTTCCAAAGATTCTTGCTTTCACATACAGCTTTTTATATATCCCATAAACCCTACCAGAGTTGACTCTATGTGTGTGCATGTGAATGTGTATGTATTGGGAGGGGAATGATAAAATAAAATTCTCTCATTCATAAAAAATATATAGGCATGATAATAACAAAAGTGAGAGAACATTTTCCCAATAAAGTGCAACACTGGCAACATTGATGCTTACCTTGCAAATGAATTGAGATTGGGCCCAGACCCAAGTCACCATGATTTCATGAACCACTGAAGAATGTTCATACAATATTGAGTACCTTCTAATATCTGAAGGACAAAAGTGAGCACATATTAAAAATCTGAAGAATTGAATTTTTAGGCAAGGTCTCAGTAGAATCAGATAAATTTCTCATTATCATCTCTCTCTTCCCTTTCTTCCCCTGAGGCAAGAGTGTGATGTCCTAACATAAACCTAATGTTGTCATCATCTTAAAGGATATGCTGTTCTTCCACTTATGCTGCCATATTTCATACACTATTTTAGCTATGAGAAAAGATGGTGCACATTCCAAAGAAATGTTATTTGGAGGGTATCAATGTCCATCAGAGAAGCTGTTCAGTTCAGGTAAGATGAGGAGAATTAGAAGAGCTTTTCTTTAAGCTAACGGTGTTTCCTTTTGAGTTAGGGCAGATATTAATCATGTCTGATCTCTTACAAATAGAAAGGAAATAATCCCAAATGGCATGGCATGTAGCTTTCTATCCTGGGGTTTCTCCCTCAGTTTTGGTATTTATGTATTTGAAAGAGATACCAGCATGATTGATATTAGTTATGAACTTCACATTTCTCCCCTAAACCAAATTCTAGTGAAAAAAACACAGCTGTCTGATAACGAATCTTCCTTTCATTCCTCCTACCCAAGTCTAATTATCATTGAGTGGCAAGCTTTAGGTACATTCCTGTCTGAAGAACTCTCTCTCTCTCTCTTTTTTTTTTTTTTTTTTTATCCATTTTGGACATTGGCCTTTCTCACTCTGTAAGCTGTGCCTTTGACAAAACTGTGGGGCAGACAGGAAGTGGGGAGCCAGACCAAACCACCCCAGGCTACCTGTGAAATTGGCATAGTGCCACTTACACTGTATTCTAGAGTTCAGTCACATTCCAAAAGAGTGCAGAATATGTTGCTACTTTAGCAAAATATATTTTTAAAATTTATTTAACGGATGATTGACCTTGAATACAATAGCCTAACTTCCTTGCAGAAAAATCCCAAATATCCAGAAAACAAATTCTTATTTATCTCCTTGGGGAGCCAAGGAGGAAAATAGCTCAAATTATTTTATAGTAAATCTGTAGTCTATAAAAGAAGCTCATTATTTTTTAAAATAATTTAATCTGCTGAGATGCCACTATCTTGCCATGCCTACACGTTATAGGAATTAACATGGTGATCTTAGGAGCTAGAATTGTAGATCTTCCAGCTCAGTGTCTCCCAAATGCCTACTTTCACCACACCATTTTTTCAGTGGTAGTGATTGAGGTTCGTTTTCCCTCTCTCTCTTCATTCCTTCCTGGCAGAGGTGGAGAATTCATTTATTATTCCATAATAAGATTTGGGTTAGGAAGAAACTATCTGTATTAGTTTGTTCTCACAGTGCTACAAAGAACTACTTGACACTGGGTAATTAATGAAGAAAAGAGGTTTAATTGACTCACAGTTCCACAGGCTTAACAGGAAGCATGGTTGGAGAGACCTCAGGAAACTTACAACCATGGTGGAAGGCGAAGGGAAAGCAAGCACCTTCTCCTCATGGTGGCAGGAGAGAGAGAGAGTGAGGGGAGGAAGTGCCACACTTTTAAACCATCAGTTCTCATGAGAATTCACTCACTATCATGAGAACAGCATGGGGGAAACCCACCTCCATGATGCAATCACCTCCTACCAAGCCCCTCCACTAACACATGGGGATTACAATTTGACATGAGATTTGAGTGGGAACACAGATCCAAACCATATCACCATCCATTTCCCTCTCTGTTGCTCTTTGCTTTGCAAAGGAAAAGCCCGAGACAACATGTATTTCTAGGGGTGATAGCAAGTAGAATAAAACTAGTGCTTGAACCTATTTAATATGGATTCTGGCTCCAAATTCAGTGCTTATTCCAGCACAACAAAAGTGGTATGTATTCATAGATGGTAAAGAAAAAGAAGCTCCACCATTACACCCCCATTCTTTTTTTCCAAGCATGAGCCTCTCTGTATTCCCATCATGGCAGGAGATAGTATGCATGGGAAATGAAAACATATCAAGTGCCTTCAGGGGGGATGAAGAATCTCACAGATGATGAAGAGGACTGAATTCTTCATGTAGGATTCTATACAAAAGAGAGTGGGAGGCTAAAACCACAGAAAAAGCAAAGGAGTTTGTTCAGTATCTAAATTAACTAAAAAGAGAGAGAAGCTCCATACAGATAGATTAACAGATTGGTTGACTTCGTGAATGTTTCCCACGTGAAGAATGGCAAGGAAAAGGGAGGAGCTGGATAAAGGACTTAAACTGTGAAGAAACTAGCAATAGGTCAGTGCATAAAATCTGCCCGGACTGGAGGACCATATGCACTCTGAGTAAATATTCAAAGGATCTAAAACAATTTGCCAATCTGTTAAATAAATATATCTCATTCTCAAACCTTGATATATGTTCATTTATAACAACAAATTAGAAAAATATAAAGCTAAATTTTTATAATATTGAAATTTGGCAAAATACGAAAGAATCAGTCATTCAATTATATTGCACATATCTGAGTATTCTACTGATGGACCAGTGCTGTTGGATAAGTAATAACCTTAAGACAAATAATTCATAAATTATCACATATTTTTCATAAAATATATATCATCTGTATTTAAGCAAAATCACTGTTAATCACTATAATCAAGAGTTTTGTATAATTTATACACTACTGACAATAATGCCAAATTTGACAGCCTTTCATGACTTATTGTAATTATTCAGAAGTACTTTATTAATTTTAGTTTTAGAAACTTCAGTCTACTGTGGCAGTAGCAACTTAAATTTTTAAGGTTCTTAAATACACTTAGATTTAGAAATTAAATTAAAATTTTTATCATGTTTAAACACTTACATGGTTGCTTATGATAAATTATCATTATCAAAAATTGTAGACTATTTTATCTTTTTCATACAAGTTGTTAATATTTATATTTCAATTTTACCACTTCTTAACTAGTATCTAGATTTATACATTAATAGTAGGAATTGGTATTGTACTTCATGATTGTTACATGTGGACACACACACACACACAAATGTAAGGAAATCATGGCTCTCCCAGATGCCCTGTAAGGCAGGCAGGTGGATATATACATTGCTACATGCATGGGTATGCATACTCCCATTGTAGTCACCATGAGAGGGAAGGTTGAGCCAGGTTACCACCAAGAAATATGATTTTGTTCTAGGGGATCCAGTTTCTGACGCTGAAAAATACCAGAATACTCTCCAGCTAGAACAAGAAATGAGAAACCAAGATGGAATCATCTCTACACCAAAATTACAAAGTGCTGGGAAAACTGCTGAGAATCACTAATAACCTGCTGCTGCCGGTCCCCTGCCCCAGCAACACACATGCATCCCACTATGCTACTGAAGCTGCTGGCATGCATCAGCAAGTAAGAATCTTGCAGCCACAGCCATGACAAAGCGCTTTGGATGATACCACCCACTGGAGTGTTGTGGCAAGTAGACCAGGAACACCTTGGCCACTCCAGTGCAGCAGGTTCCTAACCTCAAGGGGACAGAGAATAAAGCAAGGGGACTGATACCAGCCCTCAGAGTTAGAGCATGCAGCCTAGAAGTGCTGATCTGAGCCTTGGTCCCCCAAAATCTTCCAGAAATGAAGGTAGTTGACTGAACCCCCCTTGTACCATAAACCCCAAAGGGCATCAAAGAAGATAAAAACAATAAATAAATAAATAAATAAATAAATAAAGATAAAAACCATCCAAAGGATGACAACTTCAAAGATGGAAAGAACATCAGCCTACACAGATGAGAAAGAACCAGTGCAAGAATTGTGGCAACTCAAAAAGCCAGAATGTCTTCTTGCTCCCAAACAACTGCACTAGTTTCACATAAATGATTCTTAACTAGGAAGAAATGGCCGAAATGTCAGACATAGAATTCGGAATCTAGATAGGAATAAAGATAATTGAGATTATGGGGAAAGTCAAAAGCAACCCAAGGAATCTAAGGAATACAGTAAAACAAATATAGGAGCTTAAAGACAAAATGACCATTTGAAGAAAGAAATGGATGTGATGGAGCTGAAAGACATACTTCAAGAATTTCAAAATACAATCACAAATATTAACAGCAGAATTGACCAAGCTGAAGAAAGAATCTCAGAGCTCAAAGACTGTTTCTCTGAATTAAATTGCTTAGACAAAAATAAAGAAAAGATAATTAAAAAGAGTAAACAAAACCTCCAAGAAATATAGGATTATGTAAATAGACCATGTATATGACTCAATTATGTCCCTGAAAGAGAAGGAGAAAAAGGAAGCAAACAATTTGGAAAACATATTTGAGGATATCGTTCATGGAAATTTCAACAATCTTACTAGAGAGTCATCATTCAAATTGAGGAAATGCAGAGAACCCCTGAGAGACACTAAACAATCATTCCCCAAGACACATAGTTATCAGATTCTCCAAAGTAGAAATGAAAAAAAAGAATGCTAAAGGCAGCTTTAGCTAAAGTGGCAGGATACCTACAAAGGGAACCCCATCAGGCTAATGGCAGACATTTCAGTAGAAACCCTGCAAATCAGAAAAGATTGGACGCCTATATTCAGCATACTTAAAGAAAAGAAATTTCAACCAAGAATTTCATATCCAGCCAAACTAAACTTCCTAAGTGAAGGAGAAATAAGATCCTTTTCAGACAAGCAAATACTAAGGGAATTTGTCATCACTAGACCTGTCTTACAAGAAGTACTTAAGAGGATGGTAAATGTGGAAAAAAAAGACTGTTACCAGTCACCACAAAAGTACACCTCATTACACAGACCATCGACACTATGAAACAACTACACAATCAAGTCAGAATAATAGCCAACTAACAACATGACAGGATCAAATCTGCAAATATCAATATTAACTTTAAATGTAAATAGGCAAAATGCCTTTATTAAAAGGCAGAGGGTTACAAGTGGATAAAGAAGCAAGACCCAACCAAATGTTGTCTTCAACAGACCCATCTCACATGCAATGACATCCATAGTCTCAAAGTAAAGGAATGGATAAAAATCTACCAAACAAATGGAGAAAAGAAAAAAGCAGGGTTTGCTATTCTAATTTCAGATAAAACAAATGTTAAAGCAATAATGATCAAAAAAGACAAAAAAAAAGACATTACATAATGCTAAAAGGTTCGATTCAGCAAGAAGACCTAACTATCCTAAACATATATGCACCCATTACAGGAGCAGCCAGATGTATAAAACAAGTTCTTAAAGACCTATGAAGAGACTCATATAACCACACAATAATATTGGAAGACTTCAACATTCCACCGGCAGCATTGGACAGATCATTAAGGCAGAAAACTAACAAAGACATCTGGGAACTGAACTCACGCTTGACCAAATGGACTTAGCAGATATCCATATAACTCTCCACCCCAAAATAACACAATATACAATCTTCTCATCTGCACTTAGCACATATTATAAAATTGGCCACACAATGGGCCATAAAACAATTCTCAGCAAATTAAAAACAAAAAAACAAGAAAACGAAATAACACCAACCACATTCTTGGACCACAGCACAATAAAAATAGATATTAATACTAAGAAGATCATACAAAGTCATACAATTATATAGAAGTTAAATAATGTGTTCCTAAATGACTTTGGGGTAAATAATGAAATTAAGGCAGAAATCAAGAAATTCTATGAAACTAATGAGAACTCATATACAACATACCAGAATCTCTGGTACACACTAAAGCAATATTAAGAAGAAAGTTTATGGCAATAAACACCCACATCAAAAAGTTAGAAAACTATCAAATTAACAACCTAACATTGCAACTAGAGAAACTAGAAAAACAAGAGTAAACCAACCCCAAAGCTAGCAGAAGACAAGAAATTACCAAAATCAGAGCTGACCTGAATAAAATTGAGATGCAAAAAAGTACAAAACATCAACAAATTCAGGAATTGGTCATTTGAAAGAATAAGTAAGATTGACAGAACACTAGTTAAACCAATAAAGAAAAAAGAGAATATCCAGATAAACAAAATCAGAAATGAAAAGGGGACGTTACCACTGACCCCACAGAAATACAAAAAGAAGCCTTCAGAGATACTATGAACACCTCTATGAACACAAACTAGAAAGCCTAGAAGAAACAGATAGATTTTTCTGGAAACATACACCTTCCCAAGACAAAACCAGGAAAAAAATAAATCCCTGAACAGACCAATAATGAGTTCTGAAATTGAATCAGTATTAAAAGACCTTCCAACCAGAAAAGCCCAGGACTAGATGGATTCACACTCAAATTCTACCAGATGTATAAAGAAAAGTTGGTACTATTTCTACTGAAACTATTCCAAAAACAATGGAGGAGGAGGGACTCCTCCCCAACTCATTCTATGAGGCCAGCATCATCCTAATACCAAAACCTGGCAGAGACACAACAAAAAAAGAAAACTTCAGGCCAATATCCTTGAAGAACATCAATGCAAATCTCCTCAACAAAATGCTAGCAAACCGGCCGGGCGCGGTGGCTCAAGCCTGTAATCCCAGCACTTTGGGAGGCCGAGGCGGGTGGATCACGAGGTCAGGAGATCGAGACTATCGTGGCTAACATGGTGAAACCCCGTCTCTACTAAAAATACAAAAAACTAGCCGGGCGTGGTGGCGGGCGCCTGTAGTCTCAGCTACTTGGGAGGCTGAGGTGGGAGAATGGCGTGAACCCGGGAGGCGGAGCTTGCAGTGAGCCGAGATCACGCCACTGCACTCCAGCCTGGGAG